>NW_013667819.1:169805-194167 GCF_000517525.1 Limulus polyphemus | reverse complement strand
CTTGCTTGATACATTAAGAATGACTGAAATAATAATTTGAGTAATAATTAATATGTATTTGTTACTTTATAGATTTAATAGATATTTGTCGTTACTTTATTAACATTTTTACGCTTATACTGTGAGGTAAAAACGGTTGCTGCTATGATTTTTCTGGTTGAGCTCATTGCTGTCCTAATTTAGGATCTTCTTTTTAATAAATTCTTGAAAATGTTAAAAAATTGAGAGAGAAAGGGGCCTCGGAGAGGATGTTTGCCCCAAGGCCCGTGCTGTAATATGCTCTCGACGTTCCTGCATAGAAGTGGTATAAAAATAATACAAAAAACAAAAACTTGATATAACATAATAAACAATTTGCTCAGTTTTATGAAAATAGAACTTATAGGCTGTTTTTATTGTTTTAATGTGCATCTACCAAATAACTAACAAGCAGCAAGAATCAACGGTCTTAATATTTAGTGTAAAGAATATCAAATAAAACAAACTGAGAATGTAGTAATGGAAACTGAAGTATATGAAAAGTGATATCACACTAGTTAAAGATCTTTTATATCAGTGTCCTTTCAATCAAGTTTGGTTGCAAAACATTTTCATTACGAAGGTAAAAATAAGAGATGTATAAAAAGTTTATGATTAAATAAATATAATTCCCAGTCTTCACTTATAAACTGATGTTTAACCATTAGATAATGGTTCAATATTGACTTTTCAATTTAAATGTTTAAAAGCTTATAACGTGTGGCAAAATACAGAAAGGTGAGTAACCTAGATTCTGTATATTTTATCAAATATTTAGACTTTAAAATTTTAAGAGTATTTAATTTCAATTACAATTTTAATATTAAAACCTACTTTTAAAACTGAAATTAAAAAATGTGTTCAATATTATCATGAGTCAAATATTCTTTTATAAACGTAGTTAACACTTTTGCTATGAGCAGCTTTTCCTACACGTCACATGGTTTAAGTGAGTAAGATTAAAAATTTAAACTATTTTCTTATCATGGTATACTAATAAATTTGGCATAAAAATGTAACTAATAATTCAAGTTTTAATATAATGTAAGTTTTAAGTTTTTAATTTTATAATGCAATGTTAAAAAACATCCTGACTTTTCCCTAGTACAAGAATTGTGACATTTGCTCTCTAGGTATTCCCTCTTCTCTAATTTATTTACCACCCTTTCGAGAAGTATAAAAATTTAATGTAATTTACTCTTTATAATGTTAGCATCACTCAGACAAAGCATTGTTTTTATAACAGTCAATCTTATTTGGTTACAGAGCCATAAAATAGAAATCAGACCCATCCTGCCACGCCCACTTGTCACATCGTCTCTTTCATAAATTGCCAATAGTTCTTTCTGACGTTTAATACTATATTGTTTATAACCAATAGAAAGCCAAGGTTTTTATCTATCAAATGACGTATTATATTATGTTGTTTTCTGTACAGAGAATTGTCTATTTTGCTTCCAGTTCAAACTTTATTCCCACTGGAAACACATTGATGAGCTTAGCTGAATTTTAAACAGCTCTTATCACATAGAAATTCAGACAAATTGTGATAGTTATGGGACATTGTCTGCTTTTTCTATGTTATTATTCTGTGTTCTTTGGTGCATTATTTAGTTAAATAAACGATTTAGCACAGCAGTACCATCAGAATAAAAAAGTAGGGTTAAGTTTCATTGATAATCAACAGCAAAAAAAAAAGAAAAAAAGAAGACCCAGGTAAGTACTTTATTTCTTGTTTTTCTTGTGTATTCTATATTTATTATTATAAAAGTAACTAAAATGTAAAAATTAGAAACTTTTTCGGTTAGATTAGGTATAATTAATAATAATAATAAAAATTGTTCATGAGGTATGCTTGAGAACAGCTTGCGAATAGCCTGTGCTGTATGTCATTCGATAGGGGTAATGTGAGCTGCACATTCACCAAGTGATTTACAAATTTTATGGTGGAAATATTAGCTTGATACAGTTCAAAGGGTAATAAAACAATAAAATTAATACTGTATACTGTTACGACTTTAAAGTTATTTAGAATACAGAAATGTAGTCTCATGTGACAATTTGAAGTCATTCTGGAGAAAAAAAGGTATTTTAGATTTATTTTGAATTTTTCTTTGGTGGTTACGAGATTGGTCAATTTGACCAGCCTCATATAGAGTTCGAGTAGAGAAAATAACAGAAAAAATATAAAAGTTTTAAATATATTTAGGAGGTTTTAGAGATTATGCAAATGAAATTTGAGATTTTTTGGATGAACAAAAGTATTTCTAATCTTAACATGAAAATCATTTTGCACTCGGAGCAGTCAACACTTTGACTCCATACTTTCATGGAGAAATTTTCAAGAAAACAACTTCATCAACAATTTTAATTTTTTGTCTACAAATGACTCTTAATGGTTACTGAAAGTTTGGGAAATTTCATGAAGATACACAAAAAATATTAAAAGTTATAATACAGAAACTATAAAGGTCAATTTGGGATCACAAACTCGTCCTAGCCTGTAGCGAGAGTTAAAACTACACACAGTACTCAGTTAAGCTTCATAATAAATATATATTAAAAAATGTAAGGTAATGCAAAAAGTCAAGATTCTTACCATCTATAGTCTTCAGCATTGAGGAGAAAGTAAGTGCAAACAATGGTAACACACACAGTGACAACTGCCAGGATCAGAAACACAAGCAGCATGAACCCATATACATAGTAAATCTTGTAGGCCCAAAAGGAGGTGAATATAAAGTACCTAAAACCAAAATTCAACATGTTTAGCAGTTACTAAGTGATAAACTGAATTAACATGTTTATAAAGTAAAACTCAATGAGTTTGAGTAATACTGTATGAAAATTCAAATTAACATGTTTATACAGTGAAACCCAATGAATGAGTAATACTGTATGAAAGTTCAAATTAACATGTTTATACAGTGAAACCCAATGAATGAGTAATACTGTATGAAAGTTCAAATTAATATGTTTATACAGTGAAACCCAATGAATGAGTAATACTGTATGAAGGTTCAAATTAACATGTTTATACAGTGAAACCCAGTGAGTTTGAATAATAAAGCATGAAAGTCCAAATTAACAACATCATAGAGTGAAACAGATTGAGTTTCGGTAGTACTACTCACATTTCAATAAAAATGGACCCAAATGGAAGGATCCCTCCCAGCATGACAATAGCCAATGGCTCCATGAACCACTTTTTCTCTGGGATTGGCCTTGGTACAGCATTAATACGACATGGGTGATTGGGCTGACCAGCTAAGTTCCGTCCCAGCACGGTACCCACAAGTGTCAATGGCAGGATGACAAACAGACAAATGCAAGTTACTGCAACCTAAAAGTAAAAGTACCTTTAATTTGATAAAACAAATATGACAGTACCAGAAAAATGTGTCAACTTTTTTTTTGTTTCTTCAACTTCCAATAGCATGAACATTTAGTCTTACAACATAATATAAAATTGAATATTAAGTTCTTAAGAACAAGTACTTATAAACTGTGGTAATTGAAACCAAAAAAAGTTGATAAAAAGAAATTTTATCTAATGAATAATTTTGTATCAAGTTTACATCTTGCAAGTGAATTTCATTTGGGTGGACAATTCAAATACAAATATCTTAGAATCTTCAAAAAATGTTTTCATAAATAAAAATAACATGAAAAACACTGAAGATATATTAATGCTTGGAGATGGCTTGAATGGGTAATGAAGAAAAACTTTAATATAAGTTTAACATAACAGCAAATGTACAACATTTCGACAAGTTTTGTCATCATCATAATGCAAGTCTAACTTCCCTAGATGTTACATTGTAACAATCTAAAAGTATGTAAGGAACACATTCTAAGGTTAACTTTTCATTTTATAATTTAATAACCTAAAAATTTAACATTTCATTCAATGTTACTTTAATAGCTTTTAAAAATTAAGAAGCACACCATCCTACTCTCAGTTGACGTTTCTCTCATGATAATGCTACAGAGAATTTACTAAAGCAACAACTGATTCAGTAACAATGAACCTTGGGGCTTCCTTAACAATACAGTTTCAATAACAAATTGAAAACAGCATGTTTGCACAACTGGTACTGTGACAACATTTTTTCTACTTGGTACTTTATTTTTAATCAGATGATTAACCTGTGTATGTCTACTGTAAGTTGCGACATGAGAGTCCCTAAACAAGTTCTTAAAGACAACCTCCCTGTCTCATTGTTAGTTTAGAAACATTATTTGACCATGAGTGAGAGAAGAAAATTTTCAAATATTAAACATTTTCAAGCATTAAAAAACAAATCTTTTCCTCAGACTTTGGCAACACAAGCACAATCATCACCAGTTTGTGGACTAAATCACTGTTCAGGCACATGAGTGTATTAAAAGGAAGACTCAAGTATGAGATGAAACAAAAGAGCACCAGACAAACCAAATCTGATTTTCTTTTTTAAAAAAAAAAGATGTAATTCTTAGGTATCATTTAGCAAGTCAGCCAACCAAGCATTGTTAATCCTGTTGAAAAATGTTACCCATGACTTGTTTATATGTAGTACTAAAAAAAGAAATTGACAAACAATAGTTTAATAATTTCAAGTCTGGGCAACATACTACACATTTCTTCATGTATGAAAAAGACAGACCAATATTCTGTCGAAACATGCAGTATGTCCCCCAAAATAAAACAATTTCATTATGATTATAAATCATTATTTGTCAAATTCCTATTATATTTACATAATGTGCTTCCATACACATGTACACAGTATTACTATAAGTAATACTAATAGTAATAATATCTTCTTTTACTCCTGAAGAAGATGTTTACATGGTGAAATGTGGCACTGTTTGTTTCTTATTTATGTGACTGATCAGACTGTTTTGATCCTAGGTGTGTTTTTTTTTACCATGAATAATGTCACAGTACAGATGTTACATGAAAACTTGTTACAATTGAATTTTATGAACAAACCATAAAAACTGATAAGTTATTCTTTGCCAAAAGTTTAAGGGAATATCGCTGAGTAACAATAACTTTAAGAAGACCTCTCAATGTTCTGTTATTATTTTTCAAGTATAGTATTTAGAATCTTAAAACGACCTATTGTTACTTAATATTAATTTATTAATTGGAAATATATATACACATAAAATTTCAAAGTAAAATTTATAATTTACTTTCCTATCACATCTTGTACGACTAACAATCTGGTTACAAGTCAAAATCTTTCAAAGTAACCAACTTGCAAGTATCTCCCCATTAATTACTTGTGTGTGACATGAAAGACTGCTTTTCTGTAATAAATTGTTTTTTAAATATAAGCTTATCTAATGCACACTACCTAAAACTATCCAAGTAATACACTATATTCAACTTATATCAACACACTATTCATGAGAGAGGAATAACTGATATTGAGGTATGACACTGCAAACATATCTGCAGTATACCACTAAGAAAATGCACATCGTGTAACTTGTATTCTGAAACACTACACTGTTTTATAGCTCTTGAGTTAGAGATAAGATTTTCATCCCACTAACCATTGTTCCGAAAGGTATGGCACGAGATGCATGGTAGTATATAGCTATGAAGTTGATAAGGAAAGCAGTTCCACAAATCAAAGCAGGCAACATGAATGCACTTAGCATCATTTGCTTGATCCACTGTTTTCCTGCAATAAGATACTCTGCTAATTAATACTAAATTCAGTACAATCAATTTAAATACAATAATAAGAATATAACATTTCCTTCTAATTCCTATAACATTTGAAAACCCAGCAAAAGGAATTTTTGTTTTCCTTCTACTTATACTATAAATGCTTAATAAAAACACAAAGAGATTAAAGTTTCAATACAAGTATTTCTTTATTGCCTCTTAAGACGTTTACTGCTGCATAATAAATCAAGTATAAAAAAAACATTCAAGAGCTACCAAGGAGCAGTCACAGCGTCCCAAACTCATATTCAACAAGCAAAATTTGGCTTTGAAACATAATTGTCTGTGACCCATTGGTGTGTCACATGGTCCATAACTAAAAGTCAGTTGTGATATACTGGTGGGGCACATGGCAGCAAGGTGTTAATGATAAATACATCTTACCAAGTTGCAGAATGCTTATAAACTGATCAAAACTCTTTTACAAAAAACAAACCACAAATTTTAAGTAGTGGACATGATGGTCTAGTATGCCAGTTGATTTTATCGATTAAAAAGAATTGTATAATCATGTTTACTGTTGTTGATAAATGGACAATGGAAGTACAATATACACTGGTTTTCTTATATGTGAGCATAAAGTGTGGACAGATAAAAAGATGGATAATTTCGGCACGAAATGCTTCTGGCAGATATGGAAAATGTTCTACAGGGAGAATTAATTCTTTAAAACCTGGAAAGCAGCATCACTCCTCAGGATAAGTGAAGACTATGAAAATGAGATACTTTCCACATGTCTAAAGGTTTGTTTGTTGTTAATCACGAAGATACATAATAGACTATCTATGCTGTGTCCACCATTAGTATTGAGATAATATTATTGCTACCTTTCTTTTGAAAGAAGGGCTGGATCACTTTAATTATTTGGACATTACAATATGCTTATCATCAACTTACTAAATTTACAAATCTTAAAGTCGTAACAACAAATATGCAACGACTCTGAATTTGAAAGGAGATACACTTTTCTTACACCACGTTCATTGTTTTTTTTTGGCCAAATATCTAACTCTTTGAAAAAAAGTTTTAAAAGCAAATGCAATGAGGATATGTGATGCTGCTGAAGGAGAAACAAAACAAACTTGGTGGTCATATATATATACACTGCTCACAAAACAAAAAAGCAATACCTTAGATAGAGTTAGTAGTAGCTACACAAGCTGCAGTTTGTTAAAACTGCATGAGGATAACCCTGATAAGCAGATTAAATTACTTTGAAATTTTCACTAAAAACCTCACTGTAAAGATTAAAATTACTCTCACTATCAGCACTTATGAGTTTTATTTACGAGTGACAATGAGTGAATGACTGGTGGGAATATATTAGCAATACTACCTGCAAATTCTGTTCTAAAAATAAATCTATCACACCAACTCTTCAGAATCTGTTCCTGTCTCAATATAAGTACAGAGATTTCTTTAACAAAACCAAAATTTATTATCAGGAATTTTAGCCTGTTTACTATATAATAAGAATAAGTAAAAGGTTCAGACAAACTACATAGTACTTCAATCAATCAAGTTATTAATGGTTTAAAATTTTAAACCTAATTATTGTCCCTCTTTGATAATACAGATGCCACTCCAACTGAGACACAACACATCCCATCATGTGACGTGGGATGTACAGAATTTGACAACAGACCTACCTTGCATACGAGAATATAAGCTACCACCAAAGTAACCATTCACAGGGGACGTAGCTGCATATACAAATATTGCTGTGCTTAATAAGGAACCCCTCCTGTTGATAAGAAAACGGTGAGGAATTACAAGAGAGTACAGACAGTTTCTTTATATCACTTGTAAGATCCTGAAGGGAAAAATGCAGATACTTCTTTTAACATCCACAAAATTAAATCTGTAATGACTCAGCAACATATCAACAATTAAGTTTTTATAGCTTCTCTAATACACAAAATTACCTAAAAGTTGAGCCACAGGAAAAATTATTATATGCATTGTCCAGTGGCGCAGGAGAATATACAGGTAAGGGAAAGATAAATAAACTTGCACAATTTAACAACAGAGTAACACATGTTACAATTATTTTTGTAATCATTAAGTGTAACAAGAACTGTATGTCACTTTCATAAGGCATTTCAGATCATGTATGATTAATCAGATTTATGACCAATCTACAAGAACTTTTAAGCAATTACTTATAACACTTAAAGCAATGAAAATTATATTCTAAGTAGTACTTACTCTGTGTATAGTTCTCCTAAAATGGCAAATATAATTACAGATAGAGTAACAATAGCAATCTGGTAGCCACATCCCACCAATGCACAGAAAATTAATGGGTGTGATGGAGGACGGAAGACGTCACCATGAACCTGCTTCCAGCCATATTCATCACCTAGATCACGTTCCTGTGACATATTTCAAATGTCAAAGAAATTTCTTGTACTTTTATCTAATATTCTAAAACAGAAAATGATGCTTACGTTATATCTAATCATATTTAAGATATATTTTTCTGCAACAGTAAATGTTAACCCAACTTGAGTCTGATTTATCCACACAAATCTAGTTATATCATTATAAGTTAAAAAATGGAATAAGGGATTTACAGCTAATCTGTTAAAAGTAATTCTATTTCTTAAATATTTTTAAGCATTAGTAAGAATAAAAAACATGACAGAAAATGGTAAACATATTTTACGTTGTTAATTCTGAGGAAGTTACCATATCATCCATTTCTTCATCTTTACTGTAACGAGCATAGTCTTTCCTTAGTGTTCTCATCAAAATCATGCTCACCAAACCAACCAAGAAAATCACCATCATGAATGAGTTGAAAATGGAAAACCAGTGAATCTACATCAACAGAATTGATACTTATGAAAATCTTGTTAATCCACAAACATTACATATGACATCCCAACATAAGTTATACCACATGACAAGACTGTTTCAACAAAATATTCATTTTGATATAAACTTCTTCAACAAAAGCTGGCAATATTTTTACACTTAAAGGTTATCGTGATGAATAATAATGTTAGAAAGGTAATTTAGATTTTAATATCGATGTAAAAACATTCATAGCAAACTCGATAACCTGAGATATTCCATTCAGGGTTTCCATGACAATCAGTGATGATCTTAGTGGTGTCTCAAGTTACCACATGAAAGCTTACTCTAGAAGCTGCTACATACAATATTTTTAGATTTTATTTGAAAAAAAACCTGCAGTTTGCTCAAAGCATAAAAGTAACTTTTAAAAATTATAGTTTATATGTATGTATGTAGAATAAACATTAACTATACTTCAACACAGACACATTTTTGGAGGCAAAATGCAGTTTCAAAGTAATATTGAATATATGATATCATTAATTGTGTTCAAAAGGGGAAAAATATCTTCAAATTATTTGTCCAATGGTAGAACCATAATGCCACACTTAACACTATAACATATAATGCTTATAGTTCAGCCTGATAATTTTATTTTTCATACATGTAAACTTTTAAACTTCCATATGGTTATTTTGGTTCATTACTCATTAGTTTGAGAAATAAATTGCCATCTTTTCACAAATAAATCTATTCTACGACATACCAGCTCAATGGAAAAAAAAAAGATAAATACATACCAACTAGACTCAACAACATTAGCTACACTGGAATGTAACTATGATTATTATAAAAAGCTTCAGTTAATAGTTCTATAATTTTCATTGGAGTAATATTACAACTATTTCATGTTGTAACAAAACAGAACTTACTCTATGTTGGAAGAAATTTGGATCCAGATACTTATCAAATCTGTCTTCGAACTTGATTGGTGATGTTTTCCAGATAACCTAGAAATAAAATTACAATTTTTCATACTTATCACATTAAATCTTGCTGCATAAAACTGCAGAGGTTAAAAGTAACCAGAGTCAACAAAACTGGTTTGAAGGAACATCAATTTTATACTAGACTGAATTATAGCTACAGCATTTTGAAAAAAATAATCCCAATGAGATTATACAGCTTCAAATTTAGTAAAACAGGTTAATTACAGACCATTCATAAAAAACAGTTAAAAAAAGCAAACTTAATAGCTGACTTGCTTCACAAAAATACCACAAAAGATCAACAGATATACTATAATCCATATATGTATGTATGTATATATATGCAAAAATGAAATAGGAAGTATGGACAACTCACTATATGCATAAGGGAGAGATGGGTGTAGACAACACTATGCATTGCAAAGGGAAAGGTATTTGGGAAATGATCTGTCATCCCTCAGAGCCCCATTTCAGACAGCAGTGTTTACGTGTTAAGCTTTTGTATGTGAATTTCTTTATTTGTTTGTAGATACTTAGAGCAGCAGTACCATCGCCATGGGAGCAACAGCACTGAGTTTTAATACTTGCCCCCAGTGCTCAAAGTTTGAAAATGTCGATAGATCTGGTATGTTTTACCAGACAAGTCAATCAGTTTGTCATTTGTGATCAGACCATTTGGTTCAAAGTGTCTCTTTTACTAAAGACGTGTGGTGGGTATTGTGTTGTGGAATAGGTTTATTCTACTTAGGTTTAACAACCTAGCAGTCAATGAGATGCCCCATACAGCTGTCAGATTCATTCAGAACTCTATGTACCTAACCTCATTCATGAGTAATCTTGGCAGGTCACTCAACTGTTTAAATTGCTTTAAATACGCAGCATTGCTTTTAAATTTTATAAACTTTGTGCATTCAAATAAAATATACCCCCAACCAAAAAATGTTTCATAAAGGAAGCATGAGTTTTCTCCTCAGTGAAACAGTATATGACAGATTTATTTCAGATAAACTTAATAAAACATTAGCAAAATTAATACGAAACAACTTCCATGATTGGCACATTTCTTTTACTATCACTTCATATTGCACCCACAGTCACATATAAAACAGATACTCTTCAACATATTGACAGCTATACAAATCTGAAATATGCCACCACATAAGATATATTACAGTGCCACACCAGATACCATAGTACATTTGGGCAATTAGTGGCTGTCATTAGGTTGATTAACTAATTATTCTTACACAAGATTTGGATAATTAGAATAATCAAGAATGGTAATAATCAGAAACACTTATTTTGATTAGTTGATTATTTTTCACTACTTATTACACAAATAAATAATAGTGAACAACCTTGAATTAATCAAAAATAATAACGAGAAATCATAATGAAATATTTCAATTCTTTGGATAGTTGGAATAACTGAACATAATAATAATTAGGAATACTAATATTAGTCAATTATTTTCATGACATCAATCTATTTATATGTGATTCTGAATAATCGGTTATTTTACACGACACTATGCTAATGCTCTCATCCAAGGTGTATCCCAACTTAACAGTATTTGGAATATTTGTGCACACAAATTTTGTAGTGCCAGGAGTGAAACCACATACAGCATTTAGTTTCGGCATTGTGCCACTAGGGTTGAACCACAAAGAGATAATGAAACTGTTTTTATATTAAAGATCAGCATCATTTAATGTTATCTGGACTACAGAACAAATTTCAAGTGTCAAATTCACTAACCTGCATATCAAATCTCAAAATGCAAGAAAAATAGTAATTATAGCCCTATTTCTGTAGTTTTTTTAACTTAAAAATATTTTTATTGTTGGTACTTTTTATTATTTTATGTAACATTTATTTAATTTTAAAATAAAAATGAATAAAATATTACAATATTCATTTCTCCCCAGCCCCACAGAGCATCACCTGTAAACAACACCTTTAACATTTTTTTTTGTAATTGTTCTGCCTATTCCAAAGTAAATATTTATATATTTGTTAAGAAACTACCATCCTTTGAAAATACAATAATCTATATCTTATTTTCACATGATTTTATTCTCTGTGGTTTGAAAAATTACCAATGAAACTCAGCTTTGACAATAGCTCAAGCCAATGGCTAAATACCACTAGTTAGAACAGTGGTTCCCAACCTGGGGTCTGCATAGGTAATACAAGTAAGTTTTTTAATACTGATGTTTTTTTTAATTGCACACTCGGTTATATGTGTCTTTTATTTGATAGTGAAAAGTGGGAGAATGAGTTAATTATTAGTTAATAAAAACAGTTTGTTGGGTAGGCGGAATCTTTCAAAAACATGGGGTCTGTAGGGGAAAAAATTATAATAAAAGGGATCCTTAGTGGAGAAAAGGTTGGGAACCACTGGGCTAGAACAATTATGAATTACATATATCAAGTGTGTGTTTTTCTTATAGCAAAGCCACATTGGGCTATCTGCTGTGTCCACCGAGGGGAATCGAACCCCTGATTTTAGCGTTCTAAATCCGTAGACTTACCGCCGTACCATACATATATCAAACTGGCTTGAACAGTAATTTCTTGAAAGTGACTAGCTGGAGCTTCCGTTAGACAAAGAAATGTAAAGGAAACTTGAGATCTCGAGATTGTTTTTTTACACTTTTTTGAATGTTCTTTTCATTCCTAAAAATGTTTTAGTGTTCAATTACATCTGTCTGACATCAGATAAATTTAGTTAGATTTAACAATATTTTATGGTAAAATATTACACTGACTCAAATATATTTATTGAATATTATTTGTGCACACTGACCTTTTTAAACAGTAAAGTTCAAGGTCACTGATAAATCTTTCTACTTTTGCCATGTTTTTATGATTTACAACAGAATTAGGAACTATTACAAATGGCAAAATAAATTATCAAGAGAAATATGCTAAAAAATACCAATCAAGTTGAAATTTATTGCATGTGTAGAATGGAACTTTCAGAGCAACAATAAAAGGAACGATTATGTTTTTTTTCACAAAAGTGTCTCACAACAAAACATGGGAAATTTGAAAACCAAAGAAAGGTTAGAAATATTAAATCAAATTATACGATTTTTTTTAAAACTTTAATAAGTTTGTACTAAATTTCATACTGTGATGTATTTATTCCCAGTGGGAGAAGGAAAAACAATAAGGGGATTTTAGTGACACCCTTTCAGTCCAAAAAAGGGTTAATTTCAGTTTTACGAAGATTTGTTTGTTTGTTGTTGAGCAGAAAGCTACATAATGGGTTGACTATGCTCTGCCCACCAAGGGGGAGTGTTCTGACGAACATATTATGGTCTCAATGCATTAAATTCTTTATTAATAGCTCAAAAAATGCAAATTTCAATTTATGAACCAGCAAAGTTTAAGATATGATAATCTTATACTATTTGAATAAAATGTATAAAAATGATATTAACTGAATGGGCATGGAGCCCATTGGACCGACACCCAACTGAAGAGGTACCTCTGGTTACAATTGTGAGTTAGGAAGTGTGTCTTCACAAAATGTGGCAAGTCTGTTGTACACAACAAATCAGATGTGTTACTAAAGTTTCTGTACTAAAGATTTGTTTGTGAAATGCCAAACTCGGTCTGACTCAGACTCTGACAAGTCAGAATGCAAGATTATGTTTATGTGAAGAATAAAAATACTTTTGTCCATTGTACAGTTTACAAATAATATTTGTACAAATTCCAAAACCTCCTAAATGCATATTTAATGTTTTTTTCAGTATCTCTGTATACTTTATCTGATATTTTCTCTATTCTAACACAAACTTTTGCAAAATCAGCAATATTTAGTAACATGAAACGTTGATAACTCCGACATAAAATGCAAAATACCATGTTGAATTGCATTTTGTACAAGATTAGGGCATGCACACTTTGATCCCTATCTATGCACATAGGATTAAAGGATTATGGAACTTGCTTTTGATGGGCATAGATGCGTGTGTGAGATTTTGAATGCTTAGAGACAGAAATTTTCTAAGCTTTAGGTAATTTACTTGATTTTAATGGTTATAAAAAAATACTGGGTTGTAATTTTCAAGTAAATGGTTATCAAAACTATGTATGAACAAGTCACTAGCTAAAGTACCACTGGCACTTAATCAAATATCAGCCAATTTACTACAGAGGTTGAGTACATTATATTACAATGACTTAGGGGTCTCAACACATTGTTAAAGTACATGTCATCACAACTGGTCATGCTTTATCTGACAACCATGATCCTGACAGTAGCCCTACAGTATAGTTTTTATTGGAAAAGACTCCATTGTAAGGCTGGAATTTCCAAAGCATTCTTGCCTTCAGGTTTTCCACAATCCAACTAGTGTATGAGAATGATGGTTTCCCAGCTCCTATTTCAATAGACTGACCACATACAGAAATCTACAAGTGTTGTATCTGGTGACTTAACTGGTATGCCTTCATATGGAATAGCATAAATATCCATTTCATTCTCCAGCTGCTTGAGATATGTGATGGTTGAATAGATACGATGTGGAATCAACATGTGTACAATTTTGTCATTTGTCCACATGGAGATCCTTCTTGAGTATGTTGCATACTGTTACTTGGAAAATGTAGACAGTGCTTGTAACTTATCTTTCTGTTTGTGAAATCTCACCTTGATGCTATATTTTGTTTCCCCTGATTGTGGTAAAAGTTGTTGCAGGTTTCTTTCTGGATAATCAAGTTCATCTTTTTCCTTTTTTTTTTTCCATTGACATTAAGTACAAGGGATATCCCCAACTTCATATTCTAAATCCCCAATTTGAACACACTTTTATGATCTGAGTGTATGAATATTTTGCATTAGAAAGAACTGTTACATACACTTCCTAGAAGTAATAAATTTTTGGTAGCACCACTATCTACAAAATGTAGTTCTGATACATTCTATTCCACCATGACATTATATATTGGCTGTGGTTAACATATAACTTGTTGATTTGTACGTTCAAAACTGTTTTAATAAAATGTATGTTTTTGTTTGAAGTTAAGCACAAAGCTACACAATGGGCTATCTGTGCTCTGCCCACCACGGGTATCGAAACCCGGTTTCTAGCGTTGTAAGTCTGCAGACATACCGCTGTGCCACTGGGGGGCTAATAAAATGTACTCGGCCTATGTATACAATGGCACTTCTTGTGATTGAGCTAACTTGCTACTCTACATTAACAGATATACACAAAAGTTGTCCAGAAATTATGTCATCTCATCAGACAATAAATTGTTAACAATTTCAAGACTCTCTGTATAACACAAATTACATGTAACATTATTAGTAGATGCATCCACTGATACTCTTATATTACTAACAGATAAACTATACTGACATACAACAAAAGTTATATAATACCTCTTACATTAACACTTACTTCATAAGAAAATGTTAACTTTTTCCCCTTTTCCAGCTTCACTTTGGCTTCACTTGTCAAGTTAACATCCACAATGGCTTTTCCATTATATCCAATTTCAAATTTTTTGTGAGTCCACATATAAAATGCATTTTCTGATTCATCCACCTCCCCAACAATACCTTTAACCACAAAAACATGCAGAAAGGCAACTTACTTAGTACACAAACTATTTATTTGAAAAATATAATGTCATTCTTCATGAATTGTTACTGTAATTTCTCATTCAAAATATATATTACAATTCTATCATGGGTAGCTTGAATACTTTTTGAACAATAAATGTATTTGGATTTAGTTTATAAATAATGTAATGAAAATATAATACACTTTTATTAATTCTATGCAAAGTGTAAAACTTCTATTTCTACTAAAATAACTGACAAAATACTTCAAAAATAAAAAACATCAGAATATTCTTACCTCGTACTGTAAGTACCTTTTTTCTAAGCTCTGAAGATTAGTGTTAGTGTTTGTTAATGAAGTCTATTTTTGCATTACTTAATAACTACTGCTTCACTATTTTAAAGAAAAACTACAAGAAATGTTATAAGAATCACTAATACATTTAATTTTTTATTTATTTTTTATACTTTTTAACCAGAATTTTTGCAGTAAGCTTCAAATTTAATTTCTCACAGATTAATTTGTGTGCATTTATATTTTTTGTGAATCAAACAAAACAAAGCTTTTTTGGTTTATGCAAGTAAAGATAGACAAAGAAAAAATAACAAAACAGATCACTAAAATAGGAAAGATTTAAGGGGGTATTATAAGCTATATTGTATGATGTAAGTACAGCAGAGTGCCTTATCGAGATTTCTTGACTTTACATGAAATGTAAACAATTTATTTTAATTATTTTGTTTAAAGCTAGGAGAAGATAATTTAACCACAGAAATTTTTTATTTCAGCTTTGACAAACAAAATAATTTCACCAACAGTTTAAACACAAACACATAATTATTTCATACAGAAAAACTGTAAATTTTGGTTTCTCACTAATAAAACCTTATTATTTTACATTATAGAACAACTTTTTGAAGTTTTCTTTAACATAAATTAAATTTCGCACCATTAACTAAACTGCGTATTCAAATCTACATTAAAGCATGGAAAAAAGAACTAAAACTAAACTCACATAATCAACAAGACCGAAGTAATATATTGTCTTCATAATGAGTTCATTTTGAATAAAAAAATTTCATCTTTTAATTAACTACAAAATGATTTTTACACAAACCCCAGATTGGCAGATCATCTATGTACATTTGGTACCAGTAGTGGTTTTTAACTGCATAAGTGAAAGCAAGAAGTATTTCATCAGTGATCTCCACTTCACAGTACTGAGTTTTGGCAACATTTGCTGTATAAATTGAAAAATAGTTTTAAAAAATAAAATCAGTAAGAAACTGCTAATGCAAAAAAAAAAGTTATATAGCAATATAATTAAAAAATAGACAAAAAAAGAAAAGGCAAATTATTTTTTCTCCTACATTCCATATATTTAACAGTTTCTGCTTGTTATTTTCATGTGCAACTTAACTGATAAATTAGATTTAGGCCAATGGTAGTATATAAGAAGCCTTAGAACTACAAATTTAAGTACAACACTCTACCAGCACGAGATAACTAGAAACATAAGCACCTAAGAATCATTATGAACTATCAAGTAGAAACGTACAAACTTAAGCCTACCAGAATCCAACAAGTAGTATCCTACAAGTCTGAAAGCACCAGAAAGTACGAGTCTAAGACTATCTAATATCAATTACTATGCCATAAAAGATGAGACCAATAATGTTAACTAGAAATACTCTAGGAGGCAAATCAATAGAATCCAACTAACAGTAACTTGAGATTGCCAGAAACCAATTAACAGCAGAATAGGAGCCTAAATGAAATCCCCAATTAAAATCCAATTAGTAGTAGCTTAGACACTTGACACAAACAGAAGCATGGGAACAATAGAAACCCACTAGTAATAGCACAATAACTTGAAACCCCTGGAAATCAAACAAAATTAGCATAAAACTAGGAAAAAAATGCAACCACAGGCTCTGCCCTTACTTGTCTATTTTACTTCAGTGTGACGTTTAAATTTTACATTTTTAAAATTAACATGAATCTCAAACAGGTGTACTTACCTCTGAAACACTGAAAGCATTTCCTAGTTCAGTTTGGATTCACGCTGTTAATAAAACATGTGACTAAAATTTCTGAATTTATGCATTAAAAAGCATGTGTCACTTCCCATAATTCTCTGCTCTCCCACCATCAGGGGATCTCACATATGCTTTGCTTTCCTGCCAAAATATTTTATTGAAAATTGCAGTCATTATGAAAATTTGGTTATTGAGAGTTGGGAAGGAAGGTATTTCAGAGGCAAGTATCTGTTTGAAATTCATTTTAACTCTAAAAATGTAAAATTCAATCAGGTAAGTTTACCTCTGATATACTGAAGGTCAGAAGATATATATTGTAAAGGAGGTGGGAACCAATGAAGATGTAAATGATAAGCTACAAAGCAGGAAGATAATGATCTAAACTACAAGGAATATGCAGTCATGTAGAATCCCAGTAGAATCCAGAACTGGAGTTGAGGGAGGATGAGTGGAGCAGACAGGGCCTTATAAAACGAATGGGCCTAAAGAACACTCAGAAAGAAGACATTCTTCTCAATAGGGTACTTTTTTTGGCTATGGTGTACCATTAATTCAGGCAAAGGGAGTCAATTTTGTGAGCAGTAACAGGAACTGCTTCCTCAAAAACCTTATACTACAGGAGCAGGGTGTGGTATTCATCCTACCTGTCTTTTTTTTTGCCATCTGTGTCCAGTAGTTGGCCCCATAGATTCAATATAAGACATATATGAAAGAACATATATTACGAGCATAAGCACCTCTTCAGCCATTCTAAAAATGGCCAGTGAGTCACACAACTGGTCAAACTGGTGGGTACTCAGGAAAAACTGAAGAAAGACCCAAGCGGTCCTTAAGAACAGGCTCAACAACATCATGACAGTACAATGGGGACATCAAAACATTAAGAATTAATGAATAATAAAAACACAGGTGATCCCTGTCCTGGCTGGAGCTGTGACATCTAGTGATAATGGTAGTCCCCTTCCCAATATCTCTAATGCTCATGAAGCTCCAGCATAGAGAGTGGAGTGTTCCCCTAAGACAAACAAGGTTTATGTGACATACAAGAATCCCAACACATTTGTGTTATATATATTATAAAATATCACAACTTTAGGCTTCTCAAGATTTGTGAATAGGAGTACTGGCCAGAATAGAAATACTTGGGTTGCCCAGGACAAACACAGAGGTTAGAGATTGATGCAAGAGTCCTGACTGGATGAATCAATACAATTAAATTCTCCATGCATTATGGTATCTTTTGTTTTTTATTACTCTTTGGTTTTAAATCACAATTATTCACAATCCACAATACCCTAGATATGGTTAAGAATGGGTGTTGGGTAGAATATACAAATCTAACAGGAGATGGATTCAATCGAGACTGGAATAATAGCCACAGGTGGTAATGGAACCCTGAAACTGATGATACAATGATGTGATAAAAGATAAAATAACAAAAACAATCAGATTTCCCCCATGCTTGCTTTTAAGATATCCATTAAAGGATAAAGAAACCAGAAGACCAAAGAAATGACAAATGTGATGAGATATAACCTGAAATTCACACTTAAGGTGGTCAGGAACAAAATGGATCAGCAACACAAACCAATACATAGATGTAGGTGAAGCAAGATCTGTGGAATGAAGAACATCACAAAGTGGAAAAACAAACAATGTTGATTCTCTTGAAAAGATCTCATTCTTACAAAAAAAAAAGGATCAAATGCTCTGACCAGACACAGAAAACAGTTGTCAAAACCTGAATCAGGGTCAGTCAGAGTAAGTAACATAATAGGAGAAAAACATTAGTAACCATCTACCACACAAAAATCACCTTTTACTCAAAATAGTTAAGAGTCTGAGCCAGACTGACTCCATAAAGATTCCATTCTAGAAACTGACAGACAAATATTTAGGTTAAATACTTTAACTATTCTGATATTTTGTGTACAGCAGACTTACAGTGCTCTGAACCAGACTGACTAATGTAATCCTGAAATCTATAGTACAGTGATTTGATAAAAGTTACAATAAAAAAAACATATGCAGATTTGCTCTCATGCTTCCTTTTAAGATATTCATTAAAGGATACAGAAACCAGGAGACAAAAGAAATAGCAAATTTGATGAGATGTAACCTGAAATTCACACTTAAGGTGGTCAGGAACAAGACGGATAAGCAACACAAACCAAATAATAAATGTATATGGAACATGATCTGTGGAATGAAAAATATCATAAAGCGAACAAACAAGCAACCAATGTTGATTCCTTGAAAAGATTCCATTCTTTCAACAACAACAATAAAAAATTGACCAGACAGAAAACAAATGTCAGAAGTAGAATCAGAGTCATTCAGAATAGGTAGAATAACAGGCAATAAAATCAGCGGTAACCATCTATCACACAAAAATCACGATTCACTCAGTCTAGTTACAGTCTGAGTCAGACTAACTCCATAAAGTTTCCAGAAATTGACAGACATATATTCAGGTAAAATACTTCATTAAAAATTGTGATATTTTGTGTACAACAGACTTGTAATGTTTACTAAAAGTTTGCTAAATTTTAAGAAGATACATATATTAACTTCAAACATTATTGTAAAAATTTACTCCACAGGTCCAACTCCTTGAACAAAGTTAAAGTGAAATACTCACAAAGACAAAAATTAAACAGTTTAAATATTTTTAAAATGTTTGTTTGTGTATGTGGAGGTCATCTGCTTAAAGGCTGAGTACCTTGCAACATAACCCGATGGACCAAAGTGTCAAATAACGTAGGAATCATGTAGTAGTACAAAAAACAATAGTGAGACCTATGGGTAATAAAGATGTAAAAAAATGTGTGTGATCATGAGTAATAAGGAGAACAAGACAAATCATAGTGTGATGAGTCAAAGTAAAAAACAATTGGAAAACCTATACAACAACTAAACTGAGAGTCAAAACTTTGGAAGGAAGAGAAGAAGACAAATATGAAGTGCAGAAATACAGTTAGTTTTTTAAAATATTCACAATCCCCAAAACATGAGACAGCAGATATAAAAGATTTGAGTAAAAAATCATCTCACGATTCATGACATGTACCCTTACGTATAAAGTTAAATAGGTTCAGTATGGGGAAATATAGAACATACCTGAGAGAAAAAAAGAAATAAGAACAGCAGAAAGGTCTCTAGGATTAGCACTGTAAATTGAAAGTTGACTTGGCCATACAAAAATATGTATATCGTAATAAAATAAATGAAGATTATCAATGGCTCCTTATTTTACTTTGTTGGCATTTTTATTTTGTATAAAAAAAACTATAAAGGACTAAATTCTCACCTTTAAAGTCAATGTCTAGTCCACTAAATTCTAACTCTACACCCAGAAGTGCTTCACCAAGTGTTTCGTGATAGTGGCTAATGCTTTTTTTTGGCCCAGAGCAGAAGGGTAATGAGAAATAGGCATATGTTTCTTGTCTGTTATGATAGGGTCCCACAGTGTTCATCCAAAGTACCACTTCTTCATTATCTTCATACTAACAAAGAGCAAACAAAAATAATATACTTCCCAGTATAAGTAAATTACTTTATACTCAGAAAAGTGATGAAACAACATGTTTGATGCTATGGTTTAACAGTTAACATTCTAAGCTTTCAAATTACAAAAGCTTTTGAGAAATGTTAGTAAGATCACTGCAAAATGCTTAGTAGGCCTTCTGTTCTAAACCAGAAGTTATCTGCTACATTACTCCAATGGTAACTAAAAGTAACTGAAATACAATTTGTAGACCTAGACTTTGCTAAAAAAAACAAGTATCAGTGTTAAAATCCAAAGATCATATATGATAAGATAAAATGTGTGTA
Organism: Limulus polyphemus; assembly: GCF_000517525.1. Taxonomy (NCBI): domain Eukaryota; kingdom Metazoa; phylum Arthropoda; class Merostomata; order Xiphosura; family Limulidae; genus Limulus; species Limulus polyphemus. The sequence continues at coordinate 173,174 of NW_013667819.1, read as the reverse complement.
ACAATTAAAAGTGATAATTTTACAGGTATTTGATATAAATAATTTTACTTGCAGATAATGCATATGTATATCATTTGGGGAAGTTTTTTTTCTTTTTGTAGACAACTCTTGCTTCATGTTTGTTGGTGACCACTTTTCATGCTGAGTCTTTCATTATCTTAAGAAATGTTTCTCACTTCATCAGGAACATGCTTCACAGCACTATAAAAGCCATATAAGAAAATAACTCTCCAAGCCTGAAGAAGGACTCAACACGGAGTCAGAACCATTATTACCAATAAACATGAAGCAGGAGCTGTCCACAAAAATGTTCCTACAATTGGCCCACACTGCCTGAAGCTACACTACAACAGTTTACAGATTGTCATTAAAATAGCATTTAACAATAAAAAAAGTTTGTTCTGGAGTTGATGTAGACTTTATATGTGATTTGAGAAATCCTCAGACTTGTGCATATGGATTTTTAGTTTCATCACTGGTTTTAAAATTGTAAAGATACCTGAAGACTCTGAAATTTCTATTAATATCATGTTAATAGAAGTCTTGCTAAAAGAATACATCTATTAACTGAACTGTAATTTCAGAATTTAATTGTGGGTAAAATAATATATATAGTTATAAGCATTTTCTGAAGACTGAGTAAAAACAACATTATGGCCATTATAGCACCTTATTAGTGTATTTAAGATTTCAGGCTCTGGATCACTTAAAGGTTAATAAAATATTTAGTATCTTGAAACATAAATGAGTGGAACATACTTTTCTCATTACTTAGTGACAAGACACTTAATTTAGTAAAAAGTCAGTAACATGTGAGGGCAGTGGTTTTAAAACAATCTTAATATACTTAGAAACATTGAAGTTTTGACATATTTAAAAATGTGATATTATAGCAGTCGAATTTTCAAGAATTATAATTAGCTTGTATTACAGATCATTAATATAAAAAATATAGCCAACTAATCCAACAACTCTTAATAATAATATATAAAATTACATATTATGTTTATTGTACATTATAACCCTCATGGCCTGTGAATCTCAACAAAACAAGTAAAACCCATTTACGTGGGGCTAATATACAAATGTCATGTAAAGCTCATAACTAAATAAGTAAAAATACAATTGTAATAAAATGTATATTTTAGACAAAATTCAATAAAACCATAAAAATTCAATAATCATACTCACTTCTCATCACTAGTAAATGCAGATCACTATAGCAGATATCTTATTCTGTCATACTTGACATTTTTTGTTTGCTACAGTTTGATATCCCTAAATATTTCTAGTATTTAGATTTTTTCAGGAAATTTGGTCATTTTATATTACTTTTTATTAAAATGAGTCACCAAGTATATTGACACTTCTTGTCATTTCTTCTTGCTAATTAGTAAGACCAGCATATATCTAAAATGTTCAGCTTTGCCTTTACTGTTTAACTTTAGCCTACACCTTGTGTCCAAATGCCCAACAGTAACAGACACCCAAGTTTAAAAAAAATGTAAACAAGAGTTAGTGGGACCACTAGAAGCTTTATTTGTGTCCTAATTTCACTTCTAGTTCTAGTTTTATGAGTTCTACATGTTTGTGGTAGACCTCATTTTTTTCTATCTTTAGGTTAGTAGTTAGATATAATCAAACACAAATTAAAAAGTTGTACAAAATTTACAGTTTATTATCAACTTAATGATTTCTTTCACCTCGCTTAACGCTAGGCCTAAGTTAGTGCTTGCTTAAGATAGCATTGTACTTCCAGTAAGATCCTACTTGTTCAAATTACTAAATATATTACAATTACGTGTAGAACTAAACGTTAGTATAATTGCTTAAAAAACTCGCTTACCTGATGATTATGTTCGTCAGTATCACAACAGTGAAAGCAAATACCAAGTACTAGGACAATACAGAGAAATCTCTTCATTATGTAGAAATTTTAAAACCTACCAATACATTAACAACAATCTAACATTAACTAGTACAGAACACCCTAACTATTAATATTTTTACTCAAATTCAAAGCCTTTGAATTTCGTAAATATTATCACACATAAGCTTATTAATATTATCATAAATTCCCCTCCCTCAACCGCTTAGCTGTCCACGTCACGCCAAACATTTATAGTTTAACATCTAACCACCAGAGAACGCTATTTTATTTAGATCGTAAGAACATTTTTGTTGACTTAATTCCTCTTTCCTTTGTTTATTGGTTTCACCCATTGTTGAATTTTTTCTTTTACTTTTTGCTGTTTTAAGAATATATTTTAATGTTCTTGATATATCAGGTCTAATGCTAATGTTACTGATGATAATGAGAGTTATAGATAGACTATCAAGATCAGTAATAAAACTACAGTTGTTGGGAGGCCCGGCATGGCCAGGTGGTTAGGGCGCTTGACTCGCAATCTGAGAATTCGAATCCTCGTCACACCAAACATGCTCGCCCTTTCAGTCATGGGGGCGTTATAATGTTACGGTCAATCAAGAGTAGCCCAAGAGTTGGCGGTGTGTGGCGATGACTATTTGCCTTCCCTTTAGTCTTACAATGTAACTTTGCGCGAAATCCATAACAAACTGGGTTTGAAAAGTAATGGTATTTCTCTTGTGCCAGTTACACGTTGTCATGGCTAATTTACCTCTGATATTTATGGTGTCACCCACAGAAATCATCGGTTGAGAATTTCTTAGACTTGTGCAAATGGGTTTTTAGTTTCATCAGTGGTTTAACATTTTAAAAATAGCTGAAAAGTCTGAAATTTCTACTAATGGAATCCTGGTAGGAATGAGCATCTTGTCAAGTGAACACATTTATGGACTGAACTGAATTAACTGCTTGGTGAATAATTAAAATGGTTTTGTTTACTGTGAAGCCCCCAGTGGCACAGCAGTATGTCTGCGGACTTACAACGCTAAAAACCGGATTTCGATACCCGTGGTGAGCAGAGCACATATAGCTCTTTGTGCTTAACTTCAAACAAACAAACAATTTACTGTGAAACTTGCGTCTAGTCTTTTCCCTCAACTCACTCAGTTCAGAATCAAGTTGAACTTTTGATATAAGACTGTACATATGTGAAAAGTTTTTTTGTTGTACAAAACTTGAAGATAGCTTTTATATGCGGAAATATCTGTTAGCTGAGTTCTTGCACAGATCTTAAAATGATTTTCCAGACGGTTCTACTATGATTAGTGTCTGGCGAAAAGTTTCAGTAGATATTTCCTTTACAACATCTCAACCAACAATTGGTGTAGTTATCAACGCTATTTTCAAGTTTTGAACAACTCGACTTTCAAGATCTACATATCTACATGTGCCGATGTTTCCATTTATCAACGCTATATTTTAAGATCTGTGCAATAACTCAG
>NW_013667819.1:154155-168805 GCF_000517525.1 Limulus polyphemus | reverse complement strand
ATATTTTAAGATCTGTGCAATAACTCAGCTAACAGATGTTTCCGCATATAAAAGCCATCTTCATGCACTGTACATATGCTTTCTACTCTGGCCTTTAGTTAATGTGTTTTTATTTTCAAATTTCTGTAGTTTGTAGCTTGGACATGGAAAGTTATTAAAGTAAACTGCATTTTGCTTCTTGTTGGTTTTGTCCAGGGCCTCTAATTAGCAATTAACCGAATTTCTTATAAGGAATATAGCACGTGACGTCTAGTAATAGAAAACTATCTATGACGTTATATATGATGTACCGGAAATTTTGATAAGGTTTTTTCACTTAAAATTTCTTTATAGCTTTTATAGAATTTGACTTTTATTATAACTTTAACTTTGTTTTAGAATTTTAATACAGTATTTTAAATCGCGTTAAGAGACATTTAACTAAACTTGAAAATTACATATTTATAATTTAATTTACAAAAAAAAGAAAAGAAAGGCACATCTAGACGGGTGAGAGAGAGCTCACTAAGGTTTCATTTCCTTTATTTCTCTTTTCAATGCAACAAGACCACAACAGACACATCTTGCCCCTGTTTTGTTTTATGCTAATAACTTTGTTTGTGGTTTAGTTGTGTGTAAATAATATCATTTCTGTGCAACTTCAATTATTCGACTCTTGAAGAGTACAGTTCTGGAGCTAGGTCAAGCTCAAGACCACTGACTGTGGTTCTCATGTAGTAGGGATTGTATTCTTCAGGTGGGTTAGGTGTAAGTACATGTAAGCTTGTAGCCACAGAGCTTAACCACTGTTTGTTTTACATTCTGCTCATGAAGGACATTTTAGAGCGGAGGGCTGCTCTACCTGGGCCTGTTACAGCCTCAACCCACAATTTTGAAAATGTTTTTTCTGATCTACCAGTTTATTTGACCCAACATTTTGAACTCTAGCACTTCCTATTTAAAATCAAATACTTATCCCTTCTGTCTATATTATTGTAAAACGGCCAGTTATTGATCATTCTATTAGTATTTCAAAGCACACTCTAGGACCTGCAATAAACCATGGAATGCAACTACAGTTTCAGCTACTCCTGGTTAGGAACACAATGTGCCATAAGAACTCAAGTGTCTTACACCATTACCATGAAGGTAGTAGTAAAAGGAGGTGTTACATTTTTGGTATTTAAATGCTATTGTATGAAGGGTGTTTTCATTTGTATGATGTATTTCTTTAAACTTCAATTTGTGATGGGTTAAGATTGAGAAGACCAGTTTCAACTCCACAGCTGACCACAAACAATGTCTGAAGTTTTGTCAAGAGTTTGAAGCAATGCCATTAGGCAACTATACTCTATTTGTGAGTCAAAGTTTTATTCTTTATAAATGATAGACAGATTCATGTTTGAAAAGCTAGAGTGAATGAAATGCTCAGTGTAAAATCACTGGATATAACTATAACAGAGGCAGTTCAGGTATGGTGTGGAGAGGCATCAACTGTACAGATCTTTCTGTACCTCTAATAAGCAAATTTACTGTATGATAAGATAATTCTATTAGGCCCAATTGTATGGACCTTCGTGGGTGCAATCAAATTAGACATTGTCCTAACACAAAATAATAACAAATGTTATAATGTCAGGATTGCAACAGACTACCTTAAACAAAAAAAAAAAAGTACATTAACTGGCCAATTTAAAGCCCATAGAACACTTCTGAGACTATCTTGGGTTTCATATGCATCAGACCCTTGCCCCATTGCATGACTTTAGAAAGTTGGACATTGTACTGACTGAAAAACAGGACAGGATTCCATGTAATGCCATGTGCTAACTGATCAGAAAGTATGCTCAACAGGTGCAGAGATTGTTAGGAATCTTCTGTAGATTAGAAACTACCACACTTCTTTTCTTTTGATGATATTTTGGTTTCTGTAGCCTGAAGAATGACTCGGCATAGTCTGAAATATTGTCAAAAGAAAACTCATCAAGTAGTTTCCCATCCATAGATGATTCCTTACATGCTCAAAGCAGTACCCTAATGTTCAATGAATGAAAGTGCATGGGCTGTTTTAATGCTGGGGGGTCACATCAATTGTTATTATCTCCTTTTACCAATTGTGTAACTTTTAAGACAAGTTAATCCAGCCTGACCAGTTGAAATTTAAGAGTGCTCATGTTCGGCATGTTCTAACAAGTAATATTATTATATAAATGTTATTTTGTCCATAAAGTTTTATCATTAACTGTCTGGTGCTCTTGACATGTACTTAAAATTTTAACCCTGTTGTTCATTTGTTTGAGGAATAAATTCAGCTATAAAATTGTGCTCCTGAATATTTTTGTAGTAGTATGTATGTCCTAATGGAATGCATTTTCAATAATTTAAACCATAAGAGTTTATATTAATTGGTTTAAATTACAAGCTTTCCAATCAGAAAAGAATATAAATTTAGGGCTACTTGTGTGAGGAGTTTTTAATATTTAGAAATGTTTTCGTAAACATATTAGGAAAATAAGGGCAAACTTTCAGTCCAATATGGTGACTTATTTTCGTATAATAAGGATATTTTGAAGTAAAATGCTTGCTAGTGAATAACTAAGATTATTAAAACATACTACATTGAAACTATAAATATTCTTTATCTGATAACACAAGATTACTTACAATCTGTATTAGAGATCTTAATGCTGCTACTGATGTATTAACATTATAGATGTTGATTTTCTGAGATTTCTTAAATAAATTAATTTTTTTTTTTTTATCTATGGATTTCCTGCCCTATCAACATCCATGAAACAACCAGATATTTACATAGGTCAAAGTCAACATCATCACATCAACATTCCAAGGTGAAAGCAAGATTTCTTAATTTTAGAGCTCTTCTGAGGCTATTTGTAAAATTTCTGGGAGGATTTAAAAAATTGGGAAAATGTTAGGACCACTAAAAGTCCTAAAATCAATTATAACAGAATGTAGATTAATTAAAATTACATAGTCTAACAGAAAATATGTAATTTGATCTGAAAAAAAAATTAAGTAATAGCATTCAAAACTTCTGATATTAAACAAACAAAATATTTTATTAATAAATCAAAATAAATTCTGAATCAATACATTTGTATACATTTATATTTTGAGGTCAACTAACCAAATAAAACAAACTATTAAGGGAAATCAAATAAACAATAATTTGAACATCAATTCAAAAATAAAAACCTTGAAACAAATGCATTCATTCCACTTACTCTTTTGAAGTATTTTAGTCATGAAATTAAATACACAAGAACAGTAGATTTTTTCATTATATGATTTAATTTCTATGTTTGCGACACTTTAGATGGTTAAGCAGATGATAAATGCTGGTGAAAACAGAAGTTTCTTTTCAAAATATCCTTGTAACACTGTTTCCAATATAGTGTAATAAATTACGAGTATCCACAGTTATCAGCTAAATATTCAACTTCAAGCTTATATTAATGCCATATGGTTACGTGTTTAAGATAAAAAAAAAACATCCATATTTACTTTAATTGCAAGTTGTTCTTGATAATGATGCATACTTTGGTTTTCAATCTTAAGTACAGCTCCACCCATTTCATATATATCATCATTTGATGTTGGAAACAGTGATTTTTGCATTAATATCAATAATTTGTGACATCTGATAATTAAATGGTAATACTGCATTTCACAGTTATGTTTGTAGTGATATGACACCTGACAGTAATGTAAACAGTGATATCAGATCTGACAGTTGCTCTTTTGTTATTCTTGTTCAACAGTGGTATCATTTACATATATAACAAACAGTTCACTACTGGTATTTCACATAAGAAAGTTTGTTGAAGAGTGATGACAAGTAACAGAAAAAATTGTACATTGTTCCTGCTTAACAATAGTAACATTTACAAACAACTAATACATTTCTGTTTTAGCAGTTTCAGTGAGTAAGTTTGTTGGTGGAGAAACTTACTATAGTACATGACGTCATCTTCATTCAACTAACACAGATTGGTACCCACACTACTGTTTTATATGATAAATTCAGTACTGAAGACATTAAACCTCTCTACTTTTTACAGTACCCCTGATGTATAACTAGAATATCATCATATAGGGCAAGTTAATATAGATCCAACAGTTACACAGTTAAAAATACCAATTTTTATTTGAAGGATGTAATTTAAACATTTCAGCGAAACTTTAAAACAAATCACAGTTGATTTTACATGGAAATCCCAATAATGATTAGATTAAATTGAAATAATAAAAACAAAAACTTTGGGCTTGAAATAATTAACTATGAACTGTAAAAAGTACAATTCTGAAAATGTTTTTGAAGCATTACTTCAACCTATTTGCTTTCACCAGAACAGTTACCATTGGTCTATTCCAAGTCTTACTTAGACCAATCCCACATAACCATTACACACCATTTTTAAAATCCATAAAAGGTAGAGGAGCTCAATTTCTGAATTTTTTTTTTTAATTCATGATATCAGTCTCTTCATAGTAATATACATAATTAGACAATTTAAATCAGTTCATAATAAGGATCATAACCACTTTGTTTTAATAATAGTACTTGAGAATTCAACCACACAGGAGTGAGCTACATTTTAATAACTGTGCTTGAACCAACTAATTCTCTGGTATAAGCAGACTATAAAAAGCTCAAATCCAGCACAAATTTGAACAACACAAAAGAAGTAAGCACAACTAATCACAAAACCATGATTCATACTGCAAAGTACGGTTATCTAGAAAAACTCTTTAAAAAGTATATATAGTATTTAAAAATGGTCCCATATTTTAATTCTACCATATTTTAATTGAAAACATTTAATTATATTAAATCATAATAGAATTTGGACAAAGTTTTTCTCCTTTAAAAAAATAGTGAATTATATTTGTAGTGCATGGTTTATTTAGGTAAAACTGTGCTTAGAACCATTAAACCAATGACATTTCATAAGGCTATAAACTTTTGAATAAATGCTTCTGTTAATAATTTATGTGAAAACTTGAAATGGAACAAAGTTTTATGACCAGCTGTTTTACATAAGTTCATTAATATACAATAATTATTTCACAAACTTTTTACCTTGTTGTATTTGAAACAATAAAAAGAATATTCATTATAAATAAGCACTATTACCTATCCAACATTAGATCTTTAAAAAAAACTTAAGGCCTCTTCAAAGAGATATTATACAAAGATATTCATATAAATCAGTATAATTTTAACAACTCATTTTAAGAGATATGTGTGCTGAAAACTGTTTCTAATAATCTATCTATGTGTTAGCATATTACTAAATATTCTAAAAATTAATATTTTGTGTGATGGACAATATGATGATTAAGCTCAGAAATATAAAAATTAAAGACCAAGTCTTTACAACTTTTTTTACAATCTCCCAATTCACGAGGGTATATATATATATATAAATATATATGTAAATATTCATGTAAAAGTTTAATTCAGATCAAAAAGAAGTAAAAAAAATCACATACATGCATTACATAATAACACCATGACAGTCAATAAATATGTGAATAGAGGGATACAAATAAGTACTAAAATTAACTGTCTTTAATTTCATGAGATCCATTACAGTAATAAACTTCTAGAAGACTAATGTAAGGAGTCTGTGTTCCATAAAAGCCATTCCATTTGTGTTTTTTTAAAAAGACATTTTAAAGAAAACTTAGACAATTGTTTCACAGAAATTTAGGAAACTCAAGTTCTTATCTTGGGAGTTATGTAGGATATTGAAAACAAATCAGAAATTCATAAAAACAGCAACATCATTTTTTTTATATAATTGTCAAGAAATCATCATGAACAGACTGTATGGCAACTTAAATATTAATCTTTATTATATGTTTTCAGCTTTTCAACATAAAATTCCAGACAAATGAAATAAGTATGATATGGCAAGTAAGTTATGGTCCACTGTCATAACTGTCGAGTTTAAATAAATATTCTAGTACAGTTTATGGAATCAGTTACATATGATGCAACAAGATGAGGTCCATGAAACTGGTTACATTCAATGCTATAAGGTAAAAAAACCCAATAAAATCAGTTAAATTCGTTGCAGCAATATAAAGCATATGAAACCAGTTACTTAGTTGTAACAAGGTAGGATTTTCTAACCACCATACAAAACCACTGTCCCTTGTTAACTACTGTGAGCATCATATGGCTGAATAAGCTATAAAAGATCTATAAAATGTTTTATCAAGCCTTATTATGTAGAAATAACAATATACTCGTCTTTACAAAAACACACATAGTTGATTTGAGTTACTATTGGTTAATAGCATGCATGTGGTATCCTTTCTTCTTTCAGCTGTTTGGTCAACCTTATCTTAAATATCCCTTTTTTTATTTATCATAAGGATCAAAGTAAATCTTCCAAATTAAAGGAACTTGCAGACAAAATACATAATAGAGTTAAAAAATTAATAAATTACATTGTACAGTTACGTGGCTTCTTGAATTTTAGAAAGTCGAAAAATAGGAATATAAAATTTGTAAGGATTTATTTTTTAATTCATGATAATTTGACTCCCAATAGGTTGATTTTTTTCATTAATTATTAAAATATTAGGTGTACTTATAACTGTTATTATTATTTCATACAAAAACAAATGCTTAATAATAAACGCGTTTCCTTTAATTCGTGAAAGATACACCTTTTCACTCTATTCTTTGGTGAAACAGAAACATACTAAAAGCTTACTTCTGTAAAAAACATATTTGATAAAGACAATTTGAAATCAGTATCTATATAAAACAACCTTTTCATTATAATGTTATACTTATTCTTATATTTATGGAAAATAGAAGTAGTCATAGCTTATTTACCTATAAAAATATGTTTGAAAAACATCAGCTTAAAGTCAGTAAACACACAAAACACTTTACTTTATAAAGTTGTACTTAATACCATGTTCTTGTACAAATATTTTTCAACTTATAGAAGACCTAGTTTAGTAAAGACAACATGAAATCAGTATATATACATAAAACAGATGTTTCCCTTATAAATGTTTTACTTGGTTCTTAGTAACTTTGAAAACAAAAGAAATAATTTGTTTTTTAAATTAATTAACTTCTTACGAATTAATTTAAATTTCACACTATAAAACTTAGTGATTAGCCTATGGAGTTCAAAATTTTAACTTTTTTTCACAGGAATAACATTAGTGGCCATAAGGACAATTAATGTGATGACAACAACTCCAATAAAACCCAGAATTAACCACATTTTGACGTTTTGACAGAACATCTTCTGGCGAACTCGACGAGCTGAACTTCTGAAATGACTACTCTGTTAAGTAAAAAAAAAAAGAATTTTTATTAACTAATGATTAAACAAATCTTAGCAGCAACCAAGTGTTGCACATTAATTCTAATTGGTAGAAGTTTAGCTTAAATGATTCAATTCTAAGGAATGAGTGATTAGTCATGGTTCCCACACCTGACCAAAATATGTTATTCCCTGACCACTTGATCTATTTTTGTAATGTACCTGTGAAAAATTACAATAATATGTGATACAAAATAAATACCTAACACGTTTTTGCTTTTAACTCTGTTTGTGTTTTAATTTTCTTGAAGATTTTGGAATGTTATCTTATATCAAGGTTAGATTTAGTTGAAACGATACTATCAATACTTACACTTGCTTCAAGGTCAGATGTTTTATCCAGAAGTACATCAATCTGATCACCCCGTTCTAACACTTTTTCAATATTTTGTGTCATAATTCCTTTAACCTGCTCGACCTGTGATTGGAGTTGACTAATATTGTCCCCTGACTCACCCCGACTGTATCGCTCCTATAAGTACAGACATCCCATGTATTTTGAATGTTACGTAGCTATCATTAATATAAACAGTTAAAATCATAATTAAGATAGTATTGAAACAAGGATGACACTATTATATGGATCTACATAAAACCAATGTAATATCTTACATTTCTGGCAAACAGTTATATCACTCAGAAAACTCTTAGTTTTATTAAAGAAATCTTTAATGATAAAAAAAATAGCAATAACTTTATACAGTCCTGAATAATTATTTGATAAACTTATTGATTATGCACAAGATAAAAATTCCACCCCTTGACAATAATTCTAAAGAACGAGAAAGTCTTTTGTAATAGTGACAAATTACAGTCTATATACTTAAGTTACTCGTGGTAAGTAAAGGATATTACAAACTACAAATACATTAATTATAGCTGTATCTTGCACATGTGAGTCTAGAAAATCCAAATACCCAATTGTAGGTTGCTAGTCTGCACAAATAAAGTTATGTGTACTTTAAGCATTTGGAAAACCACATTTTATGAGACATGTTACATTTGAATGCAAGACTCTTAAAATGAGATGATTTCACATTACAGTTAATACTAAAAATTACATATAATGAGAAGAAATAATGTGTCAAACTTCAAACACTTTACTCACCATTTCTTCAGCTAAAATGGGTCCAAAATCTCGTCCCAACTCGTGAGTTATGGCTGACTTAGCCCGTGCCATAAGGCTGTTTGTGTTAAATCTTCGTTTCACCTAAACATAGACTCAAGCACATGTGAAAAAAGTCTATGATTCAAACTAAAAACAAATTACTTTCATATGAACCTAAAAAATTTAAAATTGATATTGAAATTTTTTTATTTATATTACCTCACTGAGAAATGAATAACACAATCTCCTCCCAAAGTCAGGTGGTGCAGTGCAAAGAAAAATGAGACCATTCTCAACGACGACATGAAACAGGTAACTGAAATTAAAATCACTGTTAAGACAGAGTTACCACATTGTGAAAGTCATATAAACTGTAACTTATAACCAATAAAAAAAGATTATCAATACATTTAAATTACATTTTTTTTTTTACTATCTGTACACACAGCAGGTCAAAATACTTTTCATTAAACACATTCAGGTTTGGTTATTGTTTCAAGTACAGGGGGATAATCTCGCATGTCGCAGTAAAGGGAAATTGTTTTGGTAGCCATGGGTTAAATTTGAATTTTGCAATCAGTGGCTACTAATGTTTATTTGGATATATCCGAAATACACAGCAAAAGGGTTAACTAAAGAAGCTTTGAGTTGTTATTTTGTACATATTTTATTTTTTAACAATATTACAAAGATCAGTTGAAATGATAGAAGTTCCCACCAATTAAGGTAAACATCTCTTGTAACTTGCATTTAAGGTTGACCTTTTAATTAAAGAATGGTATATAACATAACTAGTACTTAACAGGTAATCATGGTGGGAAGTAGAAAATGCAAGGTGTGAAGTAGTAATGTTGATTTAGTTTTACCAATACTTATAATTAGTTCTGTGTGTCAAACATTTTTCCAGATTTGTTTTAATTGACAGTGAGGCTTAGACAGTTAAAACAAGTAATTTATTGCTGCCATCTGTGTTCTATGCTGTGAAACCTAGATGTTTATATGCCTCATTACAAAATTACAAAAAGGATTTTGACAACTCTAGATCACTACCACATATCGTCCAGAAGTTCCACATGAGCTATGAGGTTCAGTTCAAATCAAACAGGTTATGTGCAACAAAGCAACAGCCATCTGATCTGTTTAAAAAAGAACAGTTGATCACCAGGAAAATCATCAAGATATAAGAATTCAGGGAATAATTATCCATAAACAACAGAAGAACATGAGCAATCTAAAGAAAACTGGAGTAGAAAATAAAATTATTCCATGAGAAGGATTTCCTTTTAAATCAGAAGTAACTTAAAGAAACCAACCCACAGCTATTGATCCAAGTCTTCACCAATCACCTTCCCCTCCCCTAAAAAAAATGTACCAGTTTGTCAATTGTAGGTAAAAGATAAAGAAGGATAACTGTAATAAGTGTGAAGACTAACGTGTGTTAGATGTCGATATACTATAGGTGAAGCAAAACTGAAACAACTTATTCAGCAAAGGACATTTCTTGTGAAACTTGAATCCCTAAAACAGAATTAATCGAAACCTCAAAGGAGTCAGCCTTATCATTTCAATGTTCCACAATGTAACTACATCTGTGAACAGCTTCTTCCTTAATTTCAGAAAAAGAAACAACAACACTGCAGGTCACTGAATCCATTGAAATGCACAGTAACATATGTGTATCTGAAAGTAGTTTTACATAGAAATAAAGCATGAAACACAATTGGATTTTAATATGATTTCATCATTTCAAACTTCATGTTGGATCAGAATGAGATATAAACAAACAAGATTTTGTAAGGTTGCAGGGGGTAACAATTGCCACAATTTGAGCATGAGTAGGTTTGTGGCTATTTCTTGTCTTTTAGTTTGTAATACAAAGCAATATCAGTTAGAAGTGAAATAATCTGGTCTCAAGAATAATACACTGTTCAATTACAGGTACTTTTTCATTTAAACTTTTAGGTGTGTGTGTATATTTTACCAAACTCTAATATAATATTGATTATAACATTCCTTTAGTTATTTCAGCAAGGTATGACCATTAAAATTAAAGGTTTAACAGGACACAATACGAGTGATTATACTTGGTCTTGTTTTATACATTTTGAAGAAATTCAACCTAGTATATGTCCACACCTGACTTAGGAAAAAAAAAAGAGAAACATATCAAACTTGTACAAACATTTTGATGATTATCAACATCATATTATAACATCAAAACTTTGGTTTATGAAAGCATGAACTATCAAATGATGGATATATGATCAGTTCGCTAACCAAGTTTTATATTGTATTTTCAAGCAACAAATGAAATGCTTACATTATGCAGATCAATATCATTTCTCAATGAAATGGTGGTAAAGATAATTATTTGTATAACATACACATAAACTCTTCTCAACACCCACCAGTTACTATGTATACTAAAATTGTTACGATGTTGTGGACTTATTGATAATTGAATGAAAATAATAACTTTTCAGTGCTATGGTATTTTGTCAGATAACAATAAGAAAAACAAAGTCGAAAAGGAAAAATTACAAAAACATCTTTAACTTCCATGTAAGTATTAATATACATTATCACAGTTGGCTACAGAAAATTTACTGAATATAGGATTGATATCACATGAGACAAAAGATGATTTTTATAATAACATTTAAAGCTACACGTAAACCAAATTACATTTCCAGGCTAGAAAAAATTAAATTGCACGATAATGTTAGTTTATGGAAAGTCCTAAATAGTAAAAATTACAGATGTTTGGATATAATAATAATTATAATTGTTTAAACTCAGAACCTGTAATTGTGTCCAATATCTAGATGAAGACTAAACTAACAAAGACAACTTGATGTTTTGAATGGAAATCAGTTACACAACGAAGATAGATTTTAATATTAAAACCAAAAATGTAATGATGATGATGTGTTAAAATGCTCTCTTACTACAAAAAGGTTCAAAAAAGAATGTTAAACTTAAAAAAAAGAACTGTTCCACTTACTTTTCTGATGTATAAGTTGTTTTAGTATCCTTTGCTATTGGAATGTTTGGCAACATGACGTGAGCCACATTCTCAAAGTCCCCTGAAGCCTTCTGGTGACTAACAAGGATAACAGAGCCTCGAGCAATGCATGCATACCGTATTCCTGACATTTCTGTTAAAGCCTTGGGAAGTTTTTGAAAAAAATTTTACTGAAAAAACAAGGCTGCCAAAAAAAGTACTTTATAAAATTTATTTTTCTTACTAGTAGTTTCGTCGACCTTTACTACTTAACAAAAAACTTTTGAGGATTATAGATAACCACTTTGTAGAGATTAGAATTATTCATAAGTTGGAAATCAAAGTATTATAAGAAATATTAAAATCAAGGAAGTATGAAAAAAAATCTTTAATTACAAGTGCTTTGGATTATTTTTTTCTAATTCCATCATTAGTGTGAAAATTTAAGTAAAAAAAATCATACAATGTTAAGCAAGAAATTGTTGGTATGGGCAGAAGATAAGAAAGAACACATTAAAATGTTTACATTTTATACTACAGGTTCAAAGAAACTGTAGACACACACATGCTGAGATATCAAACATCATAAAGCTTACATACTAGACAATGTTTAAGCAGCATGTTACAACAGCCACACTTTTGTTTTCCCTTTTCAGTGCTACTTACGTATCTTGAAGTATTCATAATTAAACAGGAGTCCTCTACATGTAAATAGGTTAACACTTTAATGGTATTACATGTTGTTAGACTATTATTAGTCCATGTAATGTAATTTCTGATAAAGACAGTTAAATGAGTAAGTTATTCAGCAATCAACTTTTTTTTTTTAGTGAATAAATATGTTATAAATATTAACTTGATGTAAAATTTTTTAAACTTCAGAACCTTTCATTCTTTGAATGGTTTGCTGGTAGCGGTGACCTTGGTGGACTCAATCGCATTTTTGTCATTTTGCTCTTTCACGTTCTTATCATACCAGTAATTTAATATTTTTTATAAGCTGGGTATATTCATACATCAGTAATACTCCCCCCCCCCCACTCAACAATTTATAAATTGGCTATTGTTCGGAATGTAGTTTTTGTAAGTAACACATTTATTTTCTGCTAACTTGATAAAACTAATAAGTACATTAAGCTTCATTCAATTTATTCCCACTTAAGTTACATAGGTTTTTTCTTTCTTAATATATCTTGAAGTGTCTAGACATCTGTTTTCTTAAAATAAGAGACAAGACCCTTATCCTCAAAACAGGGTTTAACATAACCACCGTGAATAATAATGTCACAATAGCATCATCAGTGCTCTTCCCAATCCTGACACTATGCTCTACAGTATTAGAAACAGAATCTAAAAAAACATCTTCCACATCTTCAAAAATTTTTTTCAGTCATCTTATGTAAAAATATAACTTTTCATAATGAGTCTGCTTCTATTGGCAGCATAATCAATCTGTCTATATATATATAAATTTATATCTTGTCAGGAAATTCCTAGAAAATGCCAATAAGCATCTTTTATTTTTCAAGAACCTTAAAGTTAAAGTCATAGGCAGGTATCAAGCACTGGAGAATGGGGCTGTTGAATAAGTACTTAGTTGTGTTATCACTTTAGCAGACTTGCACCCATGGCCTTAAGCCTCCACATTTATTTAATAAGCTTTCAATTCAGTTACTGCTTAAATTATTCCATCTCTATTATTAACAGGATCCTAGAGGGAGATTAAAACATTTAAAATAGCTTATTTATAAGTTTAATTTAATTAAGGCTCAGTATTACCACTGACATACAACATGCTAATTCTGTAATTGCAATTAAAACTTTTTCTAGTATTATTCAAAATAAACATTATTTTGAACTTTTCTAATTGAATAAATAATAATCTATTTGTCACTGGTAAATGTTTACATAACAATAAGTAAACTCTTACTCTTAGTAACTTCTTAAAATTACTAGTAATAATAATGCTGGTTACGCGTGTTTTGAAGAGAGAGAACAATAAAAATACGTTAAATTTTAATACTTAAAACATCTTCACATTATCTAGGTTACATACAAATTATATTTAAGTTATAGTAATACTTTACTACTAGTAGTAATAGTATACTAAACAGTATAGTACTATCTCTGATCCTCTGCTATGTTGATCTTAGTTTTTACTCTTGACAACAGAAATACGGCAATGAAATAATGTTGTTTATTCAATCATATTGTAAACTATTTCTTTCAAGTTCAATAAATCCAACTGCTAAACCTAACCTACATAGTCTTCACTTACATTGGTGTAAGAAATCGAAAAATAAGAGGCGTAACACTAAAACATTAACAATATCATGTGACAGAGCATGTGGTACCTACGTATATAGCACATTGAGATTCTGAAAAGGGAAAACTACTATAACTGTTAAAATTACATTTATAGACCTCTTAAAATGTTTTGCTCTACTTCGTTTATTTTATGATGCATATTTTCCGAAATATAAATATCCACAAAGCACTTACCTTGTGATTTAACGTTAAATTCTACTTTAAATATTTTAAGTTTTGACATAGATCTGATGTTAACATTTACGTATTGACAGTAACAGGAATGTCATCTGGATGAAACTTAAAAATTGGAAATGGAACTGACCTTTTCTCTTTTGTTATTTACATTACACGATCCCTATGAAGCGCAAAATGACTCGGTAATGTACTCTTGTTTATTGGTGAGCGAAAAAGTAAGTAACGAGCTATCAGTGCTCTGCCCACCGTGGGTATCGAATCTCGATTTTTAGTGTTATAAGCCCTCAGACTTACCACCGAATCAGCGGGTGTCCAGTAATGTACTAATTTATAATCGTGAAAAATATATACTTTTTGCGTATAACTACTAAAACTATGTATAGCAAACTTGCTTAGACCAGGAATCATTTAAAAGTGTGGTATATGAAGATGCTGTGCACTTCTATCTAATTATAAAAGTATATTGTTTGTTTATTCCGAAATTGTCATTTATGCTCTATATGTGCATATTTCACATAGAAAGAACGCCATTAACTTGATTGTGTTCTAGCTGCCTTTGTTCCTTTGATAAGTCATGTTCAGTCCAGAGAGCACGGGTGGATACTGGTGAAATACTCACTTTGTGAAAGGATATCGAAAGCTGTATTTTTCAGTGGTAGCAAGAGATTATGG
>NW_013667819.1:138223-153351 GCF_000517525.1 Limulus polyphemus | reverse complement strand
TTTATAAAGACTAAAGGTCAGTTATATACTATTGGATAGGTAACAGGGGTGCATGAGCGCCACATCATTGTAACTTCTGTATTGTTAGCCAGGCAAGGCTGGAAGGTCAATATAATAGATTCTATACATGTATAACGTTATGAGATTTAAGCTATTTAGACAAAAATTTGTTTTCATGTTATGATTTGTAGCCATTCTAGAACGAAATAAGTATAATTTATATTTTTTTCCTAATTTCTGATTGTGATTAGAAAGTCAGTCATATCGAACCAACCCATACAGAAATACACTACCGAAGATAACAAATAAAATATAGTTTTTTATACAAAAAAATTAATAATTATCTGGAGATTACAAAGATTTTACATGTGAAATTTGAGAATGTTCTAATGCATTAAAGTATTTTTAATCTTAAAATTAAAATTACTTTGCATGTTGGATAGTCAACATTCTGAAAGAAAGAGGTTTATGAAAAAATATTTAATTAAAAATCTTAATACTTAATTTAAAAACCTGATATTTTGTGTACAAAAACCTTGTAATGTTTACCAATAACCTGCAAAATTTTGTAAGGATGTGCATACAATATAAAAAAATACTCTCTTGGATACTTTTGTGGTTACAAGCTGGGTGGATGCAACCCAGCCCGTAATGGAAGGGTTAATCTAGGAGGCTGTAATCAAGAGCGTCTGCAAGGGCTGTTATCTCTAACTATCATTAGACACTGCTGTCATCCACTTTCTTGCACAATGTACAGCATTATAGCAATATCTCTCATACAAAGAATAGGTATTGTTACATCTCTGTTCGTTTGTTAATTTTCCGTAAATATTTTTTCCGAAGAAACTTTAGCAATACAAGTCCTTTCTTAAATAAAACTAGTTTATTCTTTCTCAATACAACTCTGCAATACACTTAATTTCCACAGTCACGCTATAACTTAAACAAACGCTATAATTCACAACGAACGAATGATTCACGCGCTTGACTCAATTGTCGTCTCTATCTCTGTCTGCAATTCACTTCCCCTTGTTGCCTTCACTTCTTGGCGGTCTTATATACAAGAATACCGCACATCTAGTAAACTCTCGAGGCTTCACGAAGGGACATGAATTTTCTAGAAACTCATGACGTGTTACTAGCGTCACGTGACTTCCGCTGTCGTAACAGTATTATCTCTAGAGTACAACAAAGAAACAAAGACAACTAGATCAAAGTCAACTTTAATGTTTCTTGACCATGTGTTATGAGAAAACTATTCAGTGTCAACAAAAACGAAAAATTTTGAAAATATTTACATTTAAATATGATGATAGAAATGTGTAATATGCTTGAAACCACACTTTTCCTCCCCCCTGTGTCTCAGGCCTGTCCTCAAGCCAACAACTAAATTTAATTTTAAAACCAATTGATTTACATTCACATTGTGGTCAAAAACCACGTTAACCTTCTCTTGCCCCTGGAAATGTTTACACACAACGTTGATGACATAACCCTTAAACAAATAACTACACCTCAAGCATTAAAAATTAAAACCCTTTAACTAAGAAAATTAATACATAATGAAAAACATCTATTATCATGATAGAAAAAAAATCATTAAGGTATTATCATACATTTTAATAATGAAATAATATATAAGCATGAAAGGTACTATACCATACAGAATGATAATAAGAAATAGAAAATCCTTTGCATGTCATTAATATATAATACCTTAAAACACTGTTAGATAATAAAATAAAGTTATATATACGGATGTACAAAAGAAAGCGTTTTAATAATGAAAGACACACAATACAAAAATTAGACCTCTTTAACAAAGATCAAACTACACATAAACATATACAAAATATTCTTTAAGAAAATCACAGGAAGGGTAGTCTAATGAATTACACATGAAATTAAATATATTTCATGTTGATCCATTTAAATGCTGCTTGAAATAAAAACAAAATCCCTTCAGCAAGTAATTATATATAATCATTAAACACAATTCATAAAAATTAATAATAATAAAAAAGAATATACCCTTTGACATAAAACAGAATAATAATTCAATAAAACAACTACAGATTTTTTAAACATAAAATCAACATGAAAAAGGAATACACCAGAAATCATAGTGAAACATATCCCTAAATGTTTAAACATAAGTTACAGAATTCAAACACATTAAATTAAGTCAAATTATACGAAGAAAAATAGTAAATTACCATTTTAGTACATAAAAAAATAGACTAATTAAAGCATGTCACAAATTAACACGGTAAATGGCTTATCTTACAAGACAAAAGATTATTAAATTTAATCTACCAAACAAACCTTTGCAGATTTCACATAAGATAATAACGAAAAAAAAAGGAATGAAACATAGCACATTTAGGTATGTACAAGTTCACTAGTCATCTTAAAGTATTCTAATAGAGTAAATAAATGGAAATAATATAAATACAAGATAGATATACATAGAAATGTACAAAATTGTAATGTTAAATATGTATACAAAATATAAAACTTACCCAGAGTTTGGTCATGTCTTTGCTTCATTTACTTTAACCCCACAAGCAAATTCTCAAAGGTGGGTGTGGTTTTATGATTTGTTACCATGGTATCCCTAAGCTTTTATTGGGACCTTCTTAGTGTCTACCAGCTCAGCCTGCAAGTGGTAAACTTTTCTTCCAGCCTTAACGAAGGTGTTTCCATAGTATCCTTACAGTCTGCATTTTTATGCCTTATTACTGCACTTTGTACTGAAACAATGTCAAGGAAATATTCAATAAACTGTGTGCTCATTAAAATATTTCAAATTGCATCACTGAAAATATTCTATTACAACCAAATAAAATATTAGGTATACAGAGTTTACATTTGCTATGATATTTATGCTACTATCTGTAAATTTTATTTACTACTGATAATTTCACCCACTCATGAATATTTAAATTTGATCCAATCCGAATATGTGTATGCAAGACCATACACGTATATTTATTTACATACATGTATCACAATTACACATTGTCACATACTCTGATAGCTTATAACAGATTGCTTTCAGTTCCTGTTTAAATTACTTTGATAACCTTCTCAGATTGCCTTCCAGTGCTTCTTTTTGGTAGCTATGGTCTCATAGAATGTTCAGCCATCTAGGTATTTCATGCAGAGTTTAGCCAAACTAAAAGTTTCCAGCTAAAATTGAAGTCAGCCAGGATTAATAATCGTGCTGTTACTACTGCATGTTCACTTAGGTTCAGTGGAAGCACAACTTCCTCACATTCTCTCTAGGTAAGCAGGGCAGAATCTAGTAAGTACTAGGCAGTATGCTCCATGCATTCTCACCTCTCAGGTCTTGGAACAGCAGAAGACCCAATATATACACTGTTATATCCACCCTCTTACAGTCTTGTCATAATACTTCTTCTGTTAACGAGTGCCTTCTACAAGTTGTTGATGAACAAATTCGTGTGCATTGACTAAAGCAGGCCTTAACCATTCCACACATTCAAGTGGACATTGTGTGATATCTACTCATATGGAGGGTCATGCATCATGTCAACAGAGAGTTGTATTTTCCACCCAGACAGGACCGTGTTCTGTGAAAAGCCTGTAAATCTCTGCTCAGTTGCTCTGTACACTACCATAATATACAATAAGTGTTCATCCCAGTCAGTTTGGTCAGGTTTAACAAAGTTTTCAAGTATTCACTTGGTTGTTTGTATTACTCATTCTAACTGAGGTGATAAGTCAAAGTGAGCATCTTTATCACACCTAACACTTCACACAACTTAGAGAAGAATTGTCTGCTGAAATTAGCTCCCTGATCCATAGGAATCTCTTCTGGTACTTTACAGTGCTCTGAAAATACATCAACTATGAACTATACTGATGCATTAACCAAAGGATAAGCCTCGGCTTACTTCATGAAATATTTGATGGCGATTAGTGTGTACTGATCACCTTTCTCAATCTCTGGGAGTGGACCAGCAATATTCAAGGTTATCTTCTTTAGAGAAAACTCAAGAATGCTCTTTTGGAGGTTATGCTGCCTTAGCCAGTTTTTTCTCTGGATGGTATACACCATACAGTATTCACACCAATATCGAACATCTTTCAAATTCAGCCAGAAAAGCTGCCATCGAATTTTAGCTCAAATGCAGGTCATATCTTGATGCCCTCCAGTCATTATATTTTGCAAAGTTTGGAGAATCTCTTGCTTTTGAGCTTTGCGGATTATTAGATGCAGTACTGCTTTTTGCTTTATAGTAATGGTACAGTGTAGTAATGGTACAGTGTAGCAAGATAGTCCATCCACATTTCTGTTTTGTAAGCCCAGATTATGTTTGTTTGATTGTTGAATTCCATGCAAAGTTACTCGAGGGCTATCTGCACCAGCCACCACTAATTTAGAAGTGATAGATTAGAGGGAAGGCAGCTAGTAAACACCATCTACTTCTACTAATTCTTGGACTATTGTTTTACTAATGAAAAGTGGGATTGAACATCACATTATTATATCCCCACAACTGAAAGGGCGAGCATGTGCAGTAACGGAATTTGAACTCATGATCTGCAGACTGCAAGTCAGGCACCCAACTTATGCATTATGACAAAGTCATGTTATTGTATAGTTGTTAGCCAATGTGCTGCTATCACTTCCAGATTTTTAAAACCCCATTAACCATTTCAGCAAAGTACGGTCCACTTGGCTAGTGAACCTCCTACCATACAAACACTAGTGATAATGTTTTACAGAAACAACAAGTGCTGGCAGTTCCTTTTTTTTCCATCATACATTATGTGCAGTTGAACCGAGAGTGTATGATTAAAGTGTGATTATACATTCTACTCTATCTTGCAACTACGATAACACCTCATTGATTCCATTGTCATTGACATCAGTGTCGAATAGGAACTTCCTGTCTTGCCGTGGATATGCCAGCATTGGAGCATCCACTAAAGCAAGCTTTAGGGATCTGAATGCTTGGTCAAATTACTCACTCCATCGAAAATGCATCCAAATTTTGGTGAGAAGAGACAATGATGTGGTTGTCTTGGAGAAGTTACCAATATCCCATCTCTCCAGTTATACACCAAAAATATGAGAAAAACGGTTGTAAGCTAGCAACATATAAATAATCAAGGGAGCAAACCAAGTTATTTCAGCCCTTTCCGGTTAGTTGTGGGCATAGTAATTACCCTTTAATATTATAAATTATGCGATGGTCCCCTCGATAATCGTGTTAGACCCAACCTTAATCCTAGATTTAAAAAGTGATTAAGAATCCAACTTCCACCCAAGTAAATTTTGCACTGAGCTATAATACCCACTAATATATATAGCTCGAAGTTTTTCAGTTAGCCCCACCCCTTTTGTTAATATTAAGTAATATTATATAAAATAGTAACTTTTGCAGATTGAGATATAAACCCCAAACATCCAGAAAGGATAGTTATTCCAAATCAACAGCATGTTTGGCTAAAAAACTCAAAGCAATATAATACTGCCTACCAATAAACATTGGCCTTCATCAAACTAACAAGCTCGGCATGGCCAGGTGGTTAGGACGCTCGACTTGCAATCTGAGGGTCGCGGGTTCGAATCCCCGTCACACCAAACATGCTCGCCCTTTCAGCCGTGGGGGCGTTATAATGTGACGGTGAACCCCACTATTCGTTGGTAAAAGAGTAGCCCAAGAGTTGGCGGTGGGTGATGATGACTAGCTGCTTTCCTTCTAGTCTTACACTGCTAAATTAGGGACGGCTAACACAGATAGCCCTCGTGTAGCTTTGCGCGAAATTAAAACAAACAACTAACAATATTATAGTGTGAGGTTTAATCACGATTATTTTTTATTATAAATAAATTCTAATAATCATGCTAATTACCTCAGAGTGTTATCGTTCTTTTACACATTTAATATAAAATAAAATAAAATGGACTATAAGGATAAATCTCTTCTCAGCGTTTATTTGTTTCAGATAATTTGTTTGATTGTTACTTACCAAATGTTTTTTGTAGAACTATTTTTGTGAAGTAACCTTTGTTAAACTTTCTTACACTAATTGCTTGTGACAATATGTATTTGATTTTAGTCAATCTTTCTTTTTGTCGTTAGGTGTCTCGTAGAAATAATTTGTTTTACTTGATTATTCGGGCCTTTTTTTACTCCATTCAGTCCAACGTTGATTCAGTTATGTGTTGTTATTTTACTGCGCGGATGATGTGTGTTGTCAACTGGTCTATTGTGTTGACTGACGATTAACATAAAGAGAGAGAAAAAAAAAACTCTTCCTGATGATATCTCATTGATTCTAAAACTCTCATAGCTGCCAACATTTCACGAACAGTTTGAGGGTCACAATACAAACAGGCAAGTGGTCCGAGGAGTGCTAGAGGTCCCAGAGAAAAGGTCCCTTTTAGAGTGCAGAAGTGAAACACCAGATTCAGGGTTTTCAGAAATTACGCGGAAAATTACTAAATAGCTCATTGACCGCAATAAAGACTCGTGGCCAATTACAACGACTCCCTAGTTCTTACGGTTCAGGGTGCTGGTTCAAACTTTTACCTTCTTTCACCCCTAGAGAACTCTTTCTCGATTCTGTGACAGAGATAATAGTTTCCTTTCCCTTTTTATTTATTAATTTTTTTGAAATTCCGGATTTTTCCAGTGGAATTTGGGTGTGTTGTTAACTGCATAGCTGCACAATGGACTCTCTATGCTGTGCCCAACCACAGGGTATCGAAACCCGGTTTTCAGGGTCATAATCCTTCAGAATGCGGGTAAGTTGGTTCAGATGGTCAAATGACCCGTAAGTTTCGGTGTCAGTTGGTAAGTATGGTCATTCTTACACTTTCATTTGTAGAGAACGACCTATAGAACCTAAAAAGCGGAATAGAAGAATTTATCATCGATAATGTGGTAAAAGGAGTGGATATATTCAGCTTGTAGATCAAAATATCTACATGTTTAATATTATTATTCAAATAAAGGAAATACCTACGTTCTCGCTCTATCGTTCACCATGTTACTTTTTGTTGGTTCTCTATGATACCAACGTATCTCCTGCATATGTCAAAAAAACAGTAAAATATTTAAAATAAAATATGTACGTGAAGAGTTCACTCGCGTTTCTGCACCAAAAAAGTATGTTTCAAGACAATTATATTATATTATAATTTATATTGGTTCTAAAAAGAAACAGTATTAATTTGTCAAGTAACGAATCTTGTACGATAAGTGATCTTAACACGATGTAAAATGTGTGGGAACTTTGTGAAATATACATAGGGTATATTGGATCATAGAAGTTTGAAGATTGTTTGTCCCTAATTTAGCAGTGCAGGACTAGAGGTAAGGCAGCTAGTCATCACTACACACCGCAAACTCTTGGGCTACTCTAACCACCTAGCCATGCCGGGCCTAGATTTGAAGAATAAAGAAAGATTGTATGAAAGACGGTAGACCAGATAAATGGTATAACCTGATGTTTAAAGGCTGGAATATGTACAGTTTTGGTCTTTGTGTTTTTTACGTACTATATTTGTTATAACTTGAACATATTACAAGCAAGTATTTAAGAAAACCGTCCCACCTTAGTAGATTGTTGCTTTCGAGAGAACGACAATATATCGTGTTGTTAAGTCCTTGAAAAACTGTTAAAAACTATTAGATAATAGCAAACTTTAAGTTGGTTAAATACACAACTTTTACTGAGTTCGAAAATATATTTATTAACTGGTTTAACAGTTTCTGTTTTTAATCAGGAACGTATTTTATCGAGCACTACGTGGTCTGAAACAATAAGAATAAAGCGTTCTAGTTTGCATAACATTTCATTCTTTGCCACAAGAACTTGATCTTTTATACCCCTGAACACAAACAATGATATTGAGACGGTTGCTTGTTTGACTCGTGAATATAGCTCTCAAAAAGTTGAGATGAGTTCGAGTGACTTTAAACAGCCTCTAGACACAAGAAAACTCGTTCTTTAAAACGTTTTTGTGTACTCTTCGGAAAAAGTAGTTTTACAAAGAGGCAGTAGTATTTGTTTTCTAGAGCCATACCATGGGATAGTAAGGTCCAACCCTTTCACTGTTTTCTTCAAACTCCAAGACAGGTGTTTACTTGTTAGCTGAAAAGGCGTGATAGATGTGTCTCCCTCTATGCAAATATTAAAAGTTCACTTTCCAGGTTAGCATTTGTAGTGTTCGTAGCAATAAGGACAGAAGCCTAGAGGATAGATATGTTTATTATATTTTTAGGCTAATTTACACTTAATACGGAAACACAACTTTCTCTTAATGAAATATTTTAAAAACAGAACCTAAAAACTGTCTAAAATCTATTCAGCTGGAAAATTGCACATTTCTTTGGTTTCTATCGTAAAAACTGCACAATGGGCTATCTGTGCTCTGCCCAAGTAGGGATCGAAACCTCATTTTTGGAATTATAAGCTCTGAAGTTTATGATAAAGTTTATGGAAAAGCTACTGAGGGCACCATCCCTAATTTTGAACTTCTGATCAAGGGAAAGACAGTCAGTTCGCAGCACCCCACCACTACCATATATGCTAAGGAACTGACTGTCACTTTCATAACGCACCCCATCTTAAAGTGCATAAAATATTTTGATATGTCGCACGGATACCAACCCGGCTCGCCAGCTCCGAAATCCAGAGTTATACCAAAAGGAGAGTCGCCCTCAGTGCTTCTCGTATGAAAACAAAACTAAAACCAAGCATATGAAGTTTTCAACAACAAATGAAATATGACTACTCAATGATCAAAACAAAAATTTTGTAGATAACGGAAACAATAAGAGATAAACTATAATTGTAATGAAATTAACATCTCTAAGTTATCCATTGCTCATGAAATCAGAGAGATTATCTTCTGAAGCCGATTACAAAACTTTGAAGAGAACATACAAATATATATATTTCAAAATAACGATACTAATTCCAGCTACTGTTTGTTCTATTAGAAAATAATATATTGTGACTGTCACATCTAGTTTATGGCGTATTTGCTTTCCAGGCTGTTTTGTTTGGTTTCATGCGACAAATAACTGAAAATGGACCATTAAAACTATCTGATGCGTTATACGTACAAACACATACAAGGACAACAAAAAACCTATTTGAAACTTAACCTAAATGAAACTTAAAAAAATAAAATACTCAAAACCAGCCCTTATAATCCAAATGTTTATCCAACCTTCCCTTAAACTACCTTAAATTAAATGTATTTACCATGTTTGAAGGCATCCTATTATAAAAGCTAGCCACCCTGTTGGAAAAATAAAACTGTCTTAGCTGAAGATTATTTCTTCCCTGCCAAAATTTATATTTGTGTCCACGGTCTTATGATCCTTACCATTAAATGCGAATAAAGATTATGCATCAACATTTTCAGTTCCCATGACAATCTTAAACACCTCAATCAGATCCCCCCTAATTCTTCAAGAAAAAAATCAGAGATCTTGACCTGTCCTCGTTTGATACCTTTCCATCTCAGGTATCATTCTAACAATTTAATGTCATTCCTCATGTATTTGTTTTTATTTGTTTGTTTTTGACTTTTGTGCAAAGCTACACGAGGGCTGTCTGCGCTAGCCGTCCCTAATTTAGCAGTGTAAGACTAGAGGGAAGGCAGCTAGTCATCACCACCCACCGCCAACTCTTGGGCCACTATTTTACCAACGAATAGTGGGATTGGCCGTCACTTTATAACGCCCCTACGGCTGAAAGGGCGAGCATGTTTGGTGGGACAGGGATTCGAACCCGCGACCCTCAGATTGCGAGTCGAGGGCCCTAACCACCTGGCCATGCCGGGCCCCATTCCTAATGTAAGACATCCCAAACTACACACAATACTCCACGTTTAGGCTAGAGAGAACAGGGTGTACCGTTGAATTCTTGCACGATGAACAGGACGCAGTTCCAATGATGAAATAAATGACCTGCACGAGACATACGACCGAAAATATATTTAATAGTGAGTGTACCCCCCTGAGGAGACAATGCATTCTAATCTTTTTAAGTATAAACTTAAGTCTTGCTAAGCTTTAAGTATCGTTATAATAAACGCTGTCATATAGCACACAACTTCAAGTCCGTACAGTTCGCATCATGTATTTTAAATTCAGTTCCAAGAAATAAATGATTTCTGTAATATAGCACACACACATACAAACAAACATTCATCTATATAAATAATACACTGGTGTTTGTCTGTCCGGAACTTTTCTCGCAGATTTCTCGATCAAATGCTACAAATCTCATGTAGTTAGAAAAGCCTTTGTCCGAGGAGTCAGGATTGCATATTGGCTTTTCCAAGCAGAATCACCTTACCTGTTTTTTTGCTTAGCCAAACTTTTTTAATGCAGTTAGTATGTTACATGATGGCACAATGTCATTGTCATCACGTGACAACTGGCTTCGATTTAAAATTTTGGTTTTTATTTGCAACGTATTCCATACAAACAACACTTAACCTGTGTGTAATTTTTTTTAAAAAATGAACATTACACTAAATACAATTGATATATGTTTTCTCGATTTATTTAGGTCTAAAATACGCATGCGCAGTTCGTTCAAACTTATCACTTTGTGAACAAGCATTCAGACATTTGTGTAGAATCAGTTAGGTTTGCCTTCATTACAACTTTACGTTTACTTTACTTTGCAATAAGTTAGCTTCGGTTCATCTCATGGACTGCTATAATCACCTTTTAGCCACTTTTTTTCTTTAGTACGGGTTATATTTTTTGTTTTTGTGAGTTTCTT
Organism: Limulus polyphemus; assembly: GCF_000517525.1. NCBI lineage: Eukaryota > Metazoa > Arthropoda > Merostomata > Xiphosura > Limulidae > Limulus > Limulus polyphemus. Next base: position 142,560 of record NW_013667819.1, on the reverse strand, counting down.
TGTTTCAACTCGTAAAATCATGTCATACACTAAACACTCATAACTATTCAATACTCTGTACACTGTTATAAATACCATTACTATACTTTATTGTTTACTTTACGTGTAGTTTTATTAAATAATGTTATGCACGTATAGTCTTATTAATTAAAGTGTGTTTGTTTGTCTGACCGCGTAAATTTTTCCAAACAGATCAGGATTTATTGATCTGACACATAATGCCTTCGAGAAAGCGTAGCTTAAGTGGCGAGCGTGAAAGTTATACAATAAGGAAAATTCAAGCGAAGGGCGTGAAAACTACCGCAAATGTTTTGCGGATCACGACTAGTAGTATGTATTTTTTATTTCACCTGAAATGCTGGCTCTTCCAGTTTAAATCCTCATTGGACATCAAATAAGAAACTTGTATTACTCAAAATGAGATAGCGATAAGTGTTTTTCAATGTTAACAGATGCACACTATACTTGGGTGCTTTTTGGGAAGCAGTAAGCATTAGATTCAAGTTGTGAGTGAATAGTTTTCACTCCTGATCATTAATCGTTTATTATCAACCACTCGAGTTACAGACTTTTCAAGCAAAGGGAGTCTTTGATGAATAGGACTCTTGTGCTTTTTTGTTTTTTTCCTAGTTTCAACACTCGCATTTTGCACCACGAGCTGGGACATTTAAATGTGAAGGAATTATTATGTGTACTGCAGAATAAAGTGTTTCCATGTTATATTTTTGCAACCTTAAGTGTGAGTCAAAATATTACTTTGGATATTCAAAGCGATACATAATCCATGAAGATGCAAATGGACGACGTGGAGGTTGCCAAAAAATGGTAACAAACCTAAAAAAGAGACTGATTTCTAGCTATAGAGGCTCGCCAAAACTCTTTTCAGACACAGAATTTATGTTATGAGATTCTTAACGCATTTGAAATCCCTGTGCCAATTTAAACTGCCCATAACAGACTCGAGTAGAATGCTCTTTGATCACTGAAAACCTATATTAAGATTTTGTTGATCGAAGGCCACAAGCAATACCATATTGCTTGAAGTCTTGGACAACCCAAGAATGGACGCTAGTGCTCTTCATACATAAGCTCAAATCTTTTTTTTTGGTTCATAGACCATGGAGTGATCCGTACAATATCCAGGTATGACAGAGAGAGAGACTACTGTCCACATGGAATGACCCGCACAATTTCCATGTATGACAGAGGGAGGCTACTGTCTACATGAAGTAACCCTCATAATCTCCAGGTATGACAGACGGAGACTACTGTCCATATGAAGTGAAACTCACAATCTCCAGGTATGACAGAGGGAGACTACTGTCCATATGAAGTGAAACTCACAATCTCCAGGTATGACAGAGGGAGACTACTGTCCATATGAAGTGAAACTCACAATCTCCAGGTATGACAGAGGAAGGCTACTGTCTACATGAAGTAACCCTTATAATCTCCAGGTATGACAGACGGAGACTACTGTCCATATGAAGTGAAACTCACAATCTCCAGGTATGACAGAGGGAGACTACTGTCCACTTGGAGTGACCCGCACAATTTCCAGGTATGATAGAGGGAGACTACTGTCCATATGAAGTGAAACTCACAATCTCCAGGTATGACATAGGGAGACTACTGTCCACTTGGAGTGACCCGCACAATTTCCAGGTATGACAGAGGGAGACTACTGTCCATTACAGTAGCCTCCCTCTGTCATACCTGGAGATTGTGAGTTTCACTTCATCCACTTGGAGTGACCCGCACAATTTCCAGGTATGACAGAGGGAGACTACTGTCCACTTGGAGTGACCCGCACAATTTTCAGGTATGATAGAGGGAGACTACTGTCCACATGAGGTGAATCACTCGATCTTGAGATATGAATCCAAACGAGCATGTTTCTGCACCATCCCGTTTCGATTTTTCCTGTCCAGCTCGTGACTCTCCACGACCTAAGAAATACCTTTATATAGAAATGAAACCGTCTTTCACAGGTCAATATTTACAGGCTCATCAGAAGCACGCAAAGACTATGTTAGACAGTGGATTTTTTTATTTTTTGGTAGAAACACTCTTTAGTGACAAGATTTGGTATTTTCTGGTAAATTTAAAAGCAAGAATAAAAAACAACTAAAATGTTACATTTTCAGGGGGATCTCCTTTCCACTTTCAGTTGTTTAAAAACACACTGGAAAAAAATGAGTACAGTTTGAGAACATTTATAAAAGAAAGCAAGTATCAGTTGTTTACTAGTCACCTGTTATTTGCTATATTAATTTTGAATCGTGGTCTCTAGCAATGTTTGATAGTATATTTGAAATATTTTTTTTTGAAGTTAACCACAAAACTTCACAATGGACTATCTGTGCTCTGCCCACCACGGGTATCGAAACGCAGTTTATAGTGTTGTAAGTCCGTAAACATACCGCTATGCCACTGAGGGGCATTTGAAGTATCATAAAACACGTTTTATAAATGCTGTACATTGAAGAACCAATTTGTAACTAGAATATATATGAACGCGCCGCTTATTAATTAAAAAAAGAATTATGTGTTACGTGTTTCTCAAATTATAATCGTGCCAAAAACAAAACCATAATTTCTAAAGTCGAGCAAACAACTTTGAGGTTTTACCGCTTGTTTTTATATGAACTTACAAAAACAAACAATCGTTGTTTGACTTCTCTGCGTTTTATTTATTTACCTTAGAGAGATAATGTATACACTCTCTGTAGTACAGGGTTCTAAGTCGGGGAACACTTCCTAGTTCTTTGTATTAAAAGCTGCTTTGTTGAACTGGCTAGGCCACCGGGGCACTTAGTCAGCTAAAGATGCCCTGCTTCCTGCTGTGGGGCATTTGCAACGACAGACTAATGAGCACTTCCACCACACAAACGTAAATCATGCATTGTCTGGTTTCTAGGATTTCGCATCGTCTTCGGGGCAACATACTCTGAGTCCAAGGGCTATTTCTAGTGGATGATAACGATCATCTTTTTGCTTTAGAATCCCATTTATCATAATCTCTCAACATTGTGATATAACATCGTTTCACATTTAGGGACAACCCATCGTGAAGCGCCCCCTTTTATGGATTAACGGGGAAGAATAACTGTTCCCCCCCTCCAGTAATTCTTCGCCAAATTCTCTTTGAACTAATATTGTGAAAGGCGCTTACTAAGCACAAAATTTATTAAAAATGCGAAATTAATGAATATTAACTTCCGGTCAGAGTAAACTATGTACCTAGAGCTAAACTAGAAATCAATCTGATCCCATCAGTATAGCTAATTAAAGATAATTTTCTTACGTTTCGACTTAAAAAGATTAGAATGCATTATTTCATCAGTTGGGCACCTTCGTTTTTAACTATATTTTCATCCATAATCACGATAATATCTCACTAGGTTTAGCCAGTTTAAGATGTTTTTAGTTAGTTCTAAATAATAAAAACTGAATCAAAATAAAAACTATTGACATTCGATATATAAGTAGTGTAAAACATGCTGTTAATGAAAGTAACAATAAATAAGTAATACCTTACTTAGGGAACACAGCAACACAATATTTTGGTTTGAATTACTGACGTTTGGAAAACGTAACCAAATTTTCTCCAATTCTCTGTAGGAAATTAAAACAATTTTTGATAAATTGGACAAAAAACTATAATTATATGCTTTATTTTATTCAGAATGCCAGTTACTAAACAAACAAACAAAAAAAAAAAGCCTTAATCTCGGACGTTTTTGAATCTAATAAATTTCGAAACGTTTGGATTCAGTGTTATTTTAATAGGATATTTTGCGAATACCGAATTTCACATTTTTGTAATTATGTTTATATTTTGGTTGAATGTTGTTTATCCGGAGCTTTCTAATCCACTAATACCGCCACAAGATTGAGTAACTTTATCTGGAACGTAAATGCCTTATATATCTATTAATACAATATAAAGCGAAGTGTGTGTTTGGGAAAAATGTCTATCATTTCATATCTGTTCCTTATACGCTTCCACATTTCTTGATCAAACAGCACCGAACTTGATACAGTGATACATGATGACATGAGGAAGGTCAAGAAGGGATTGGGAGTTGGACCCTCATCTTTTATATAAATAAACATCAATATCTGTGTGTATCTATTCCTTATACGTTTCCACATTTCTTGATCAAACAGCACCAAACTTGACACATTGATAGAGGATGATATGAGGTAGGTCATGGGGGTTAGACCCCCATCTAATTTCATATTGATAGAATTCTTGAAAACAGTATGTTCTTCGTTTCAGTATTTGTTTGTTTGTTTCTTTGTAATTAAGCACAAAGCTACACAATGGGCTA
>NW_013667819.1:129112-137642 GCF_000517525.1 Limulus polyphemus | reverse complement strand
CATACCGCTGTGCCACTGGGGGCTAGTTTCAGTATTGATACATTTATGTATATTTATTGCACTTTTAATGCTTATGATGTTAAGAAAAACATTGAAGCACAATTTCCTATCTTTTGTTACAAACGAGTTTTTATTTCACCTGTTCAACGGACGAGTACTCCAGCTAGTGTTAATTAAAACAAAACACTAATGATGGAAAGAAAACGCAAACAGAAAATTTTGAATTTCACGGATAGGACTGAAAAGTGGCTAAGAACATTTGATGGTGTTATTTGGTGTTTTCAACTTGAACGACATCTTGTGCAATACAAGAGCTAAGATGCCAGGTCAGAAACCCTAAGGTTTAGACATAGCCATCGCTAACTTACAACAGCTAGTTAACAGCAAGCGCCGCCTACGCGCTACTATACAGCGAATAAAGGTATTGACAAACCTTTAGCAATGCGCCTTCAGCTGAAAGTGTGGAGCGTATTTATAGGTGCATCCAATCTTGGACTTTATGATCCTCAGCCTGACACGTTAACCACCAGACCTCATTCGACCACAGACAGACAGAGAACGTTTGAATAAACGACAAGGAGAAGTTTCTATTGCGTATTTTATCATCAATGAACTGTTAGATAAAAACAAAACAAAAACTGTTTAAACTGAGAATGTCAATCATGGACACCAGGATTCGCGTTAGTGTTTACGCGGAAGATGCTACACAGTATTTTGAAATTAAGAGCTCTACACAGCTTTTTCTTGAAGACATTAAATCACTGATGTTCAAAAAATTATGATTCCAATTAAGGAACTAAATGAGCACGTTCAGGCTAATCTAAATACCTGTTCTTTCTCGGACTTCAAGAAGTTTCTTCTCCTCCCTCCCGCGTAAGTTAATTCGTTTTCCGGACTGTGGATACGAGGATTCTAGATTCGCGTTATACGAAATATAATCAAACCTCACTATTCGTTCAGACAATAATAGCTAAAAACATTGGCGGTGGGTGCTGTTGATTAGTTGCCTTCCTTTTTAAAGTTTTTATCAGTTCAAAATTAGGGTGTAGGTTTTCGCGAAATTATAAAATAAACAAAAAAACTTAAAATGTTTGTTTTGAATTTCGCGCAAAGCTACACGAGGCTATCTGCGGTAGCCGTCCCTAATTTAGTAGTGAAAAACCACCACCTACCGCCAACTCTTGGGCTACTCTTTTACTTACGAATACTGGGATTTACCTTCAAATTATAACGCCACCACGGCTGAAAGAGTAAGTATAGTGGGTATGATGGGGATTCGAACCCGCGACCCACATATCGCGAGTCGAGTGCCCTAACTACCTGGCCATGCCGGGCTAAGTGTTCATCTACTAATACGTTATTTTTACGTAAATCTACGTTTATGCTGAGCTGTTTACAAATTACTTAAACTGGAATATTTTTCATAGTTGCCTTCAGTGACTGAGCGGTAAGTCTGCGGACTTTCAACGGTAAAAATTGGTTTTGATACCTGTGGTGGGCAGAGCACAGATAGCCCATTATGAAGCTTTGCGCTTAACAACAACTAAACCTTACCTAGTGTTGATTTAAAGTATTTAGTTTACCTCTTTCAGTGAGCTTATGAACAATTTAATTAACTGGACATCAAGAGAGAATGTTTTGAAAGCCCCCCCCCCCCCACGTGGCACAGCAGTATGTTTGCGCACTTACAGCAGTGGAAATCGAGTTTCAATAACCGTAGTGGGAAGAGCTCAGATACCTCATTGTGTACCTTTGTGCTTATCTACAAACAAACAAATGTTTGGAAAATTATATTATTTTTATGACGTTATGCATGCAAGTTCTAAAGTCATTTTGCAAAGTCCGTATTATGATTATATTTTTAATTAAGTAAACTTCGTACAGAAAAAGAAAAGTGCCCCAATTTATCCCCAATTCCTTTTTCTTTCTTTCTTTCTTTTTTTCTTTTTTTTGGCAGTATCGCTTGTTGAGATTCAATGAATACACTATAATGTTGGCTTCATTGATTTATCTATTTCTCTGTAGGTTTTGATATGACGTCTTCGACAACGTTACACTGGAAACTGACAGTTATTCGTAACCGAAATCAGTTTTGATTGACACTCTTGACAATCAACTGATGAATGGGGTTAAAAATTGAGATTGTTGACAGTCTGCTAAATTTCTGGGAATTCCTGTTCCAATTGCTTTGCATTAGCGTAACCGGCCATACAACATGAAAAAATAAATAAAAATAAACCGTCACATATCAAGAGGTCACCCGCCACACATTTAACTACTGAAAACGGTGCTGTTAAGACATGCTACCGAGTTCATTGTCTTTTCGAAGTAAATCTTGAGATGCTTTTTATGACGCAGAGTTTGCGTGGCGCTGTAAATATTCGTTTATAGTTCTTGCCGTAGGTGGCGTGCTAAAAGCTGCTGCTCCGTGAAGTGTGGTGTGAACCGTGTGGTACATTAGTCTCCCGATCGGTTGTGAGAGTGGAACGAATGCGATAACAGTAGCTTTATATGTGATGCTAGATTTTTACAACATGTTAACTTCCGCAAATCACCACTACATCCAACCAGAATATTTGTCTCCTCCCCCTACAACGGTAAGTTGAACTAAAACATATTAAGTCTCTCGTAATAATGAAATGATATTTGTTTGGATTTTCTTGTGGTAGGATTAACATAATTTTGAACGCCTTGTCTCTATTAAAGTATATTTGTACATATTGGAAACTTCTTGCGGGGATTTAGGTTTAAAGAATACTTCAGCAATATTTCCCTGGTCCACTGATATGTTTTAGAGTTTTCGTGCAAAGCTACACAAAGCTTCTCTGCACATAGCAGTTCCTAATTTTGAACTGGTAGACTAGAGATCCCATCGGTAACACTTAATATACTATTTGCTACAGAACAGTGGGACTGATCGGCACATTATAGCTCTTTCACGGACGAAAGGGCGAGCATTTTCGGCGACGGGGGTTCAATCCTACGGCCAGCAGATTACGAGGCAAAAGCCATAACCATCAGGTCATGCTAAATCTTCTCATTCCAGGAATCGAATCCCGAATTTTAGCGTTATAAGTCCACAGTCTTAAAACTGAGGTGCCCGGAGGCGCAGTGAGAAACTTGAAATGCTTAGGATACAAAGAAGTTGAAGTTATGAGCAACGTGTTTCAAACGAGATCCAACATTTTGAATATTTTAGTCCAGTTAATTGCACAGTTAAACATTTTGACAGGAGTTAAAACTCCTATTGATGTCTGTAAATTAACAGGAGTTAAAACTCCTATTGATGTCTGTAAATTATTTATTTCATTGATTTTCCTCTATCTGACTGCTTGTTTTCTCTTTAATGTTTTTAGCTTGATGCCAAGAGCAGTCCCTTAGCTCTACTAGCCCAAACATGTAGACAGATAGGTTCTGACAATACTTTGGTAGTAAGCCTTGAGAAGACAAAACATAATGACAGAAGCAGGGAGAAAATATCTTTCAAGTCATTTGACTCTTCTGCCAAGACAAACAGAAGTGACAGTGGCGAGAGACCTTCACCTTTAGGTAAATCAGGTTTTCCCATTGTATGTGAAAGTCCAGAAAAGATCCGAACGCACGATTTGTTTCTTAGAAATAGCTCGCGTAATTCTGAAGGAGGAACCGTGACCAGTCTCAAATCAGGAACTTCGACGTCGACCAGTCCGGTCAGCCAGAATACCGTAGGATACGGTGTACCCAGCGACTATTTACATGCACTGGACCCGGGATCTATCAAGGCTGTGCTCGGTTCGATACCAAGTATAAGCCCCTTGAGTACTTACAAGTCTGGGATGAACCCACTGGTCAGTTGTGTGGGATGTTCGCATACTCTCGGCTACGTGCCTGTTGATACCCCTTCCTCTGCTTACAGCACACAAAGGAGTTCTACCCCTGTGAAACCTAGGGTGTTTTCTATAGGAAGAGGGGTATCCCCTTACATGGGGTATACGCGAGTTAAGACTCCAGGGGGTGGATCAACGGTTATACCCCTGTATCAAGACCCTTCTTGTATCAGTTGTCAGTTTGGTGTTCAAAATGATCAGCTCAATCAGTGCCGTAGCAGTTGTGGTAAGTACAGCTATGAACGACAGCCTAGAGTAGAACTTGCGGGCTCAGTGCCTGGATTCTTCGGATCCGGTTCGCCCACCAACGTAGCCAACCTTTACCCAAACTCCTTGATGCCTCGGCCTAACGTCTGTAACTGGATGGTTGGGGAGAGTTTCTGTGGAAAGCGCTTCAGCTCCCCTGAAGAACTATTTCAACATTTACGAACTCACGCATCTTCTTCTGGTGGAGACAGCAGCTTATTTTCTGCATCCTATCGTCTTAATCATGGATCACCCATCACATCCACAACCCAAAAAGGGGTTCGACGCTCCTACCCCACGGGCCTCAGTCCGGTAAGCAACAGATTCCACCCTTACACACCTTCCCACACGACTCTTCCACAAGTTCCTTACCCAGGACTCGGCCTTTACTATTCGCCAAGCAGTTACTATGGTCAGAGACTAGGACCGCCTGTTCATCTTTGAGATCAAAGCAATGATTATTTAATGGGAGAAAAAGAGAAACCAAAGCCTTATTAATATGTGAATATATATGCATGACAGACAATTAATATTTCATGGGGAAAGAACATGCTTTTTTTTTTTACTCTTGCGAAGTAATCTATATATTAATGTCTTTCTGATTTTAGACGTTTCGTTAAACAACGGTGTTGAAATAATTATATAAATTAAATTTATATATTTTTTCCTCTTATTGTACAGAAAAGGTTTAGACATATTTGCTTTTTCCAAGTTATTTCCTCCTCAAATGTTTTACTTTGCTACTATAGCTCTTGTTTAGTTGTAACAGATTGTGAATAGTATTAAATATTAGAAGATCTTGAGAACGTTAGTGAAATTCGAAAATTATATCAGTATATGTCAGTGTCAACTTTTGGCTTTTTTGTTTTATTTGTTTGTTATTAAACACAAATCTACTCAATGGGCTATTTGTGCTCTGCCAACTGCGGGTATCGAAACGCGATTTTCAGCAGTATAAGCTCTCTGACGTATAGAGCTGAGCGGTCCGAGGGATTTTGTTTTGGGTAGGAAAAAATTAAAGACATTAAAAACGAGGCATCGTGTGGTTATTATCCGAATTCCCTTTTTAACGGTTTCTACTTTGATTAATAGCGGTATGTCTGCGGACTTACAACGCTAAAATCCGGGTTTCGATACCCATGGTGGGCACAGCACAGATAGCCCATTGTGTAGCTTTGTGCTTAATCACAAACAAACGTTCTTTGTTAATTTACAGATTGTAAATAACTTCTCACATATTAAACAAAGTTTAATACCAACGATGTAAGTTTTTGTTATTATTGTTTTTTCTAAGGCAAACATTGAACTGTTATGCCACATTACTGTTAACGTATCTAGCTATTCGTTTTATATGTGTGTGTGTGTCATATTGCTTATCAGAGTGTACTGATAAAATTAGTGCTTTTAATCAAAATAAATTATTTGAGAAATATGCTGCAATATACTTGGGAAAATGGTACAGTAGGGGTTTGTTATGTGACATAATAGACACATAATGGTACAGTAGAAGTTTATATGTAATATAATACACACATATTGGAACAGTAGAAGTTTATGTGTAATATAATACACACATTTTGGAACAGTAGAAGTTTATATGTAATATAATATACACATTTTGGTACAGTAGAAGTTTATATGTAATATAATACACACATATTGGAACAGTAGAAGTTTATATGTAATATAATACACACATTTTGGAACAGTAGAAGTTTATATGTAATATAATATACACATATTGAAACAGTAGAAGTTTATATGTAATATATTAGATACATAATGGTACAGTAGAAGTTTATATGTAATATAATACACACATATTGGAACAGTAGAAGTTTATATGTAATATAATATACACATGATGGTACAGTAGAAATTTATATGTAATATAAGAGACAAATAAAGGAACAGTAGTTTGTTATGTAAAATAATACACATAATGGTACAGTAGGAGTTTATATGTAATATATTAGATACATAATGGTACATTAGGGGTTTGCTACGTAATATAGTAGATACATATGAATTAGACACCTTAGTTAAGAACACAGAGTAGTCACATAACACGAATAGTAGACGCACTTGATAAAAATGAATCGTTTTTCAAATATATAGTCCCAGATTTAACCTAGCACATCAAACTAGATAATTATTGATCTAATATAACACATCGTAGAAGATAGCCGTAGATCTAAGCTAACACATCAAACTAGATAATTATTGATCTAATATAACACATCGTAGAAGATAGCCGTAGATCTAAGCTAACACATCAAGCTAGATAATTATTGATCTAATATAACACATCGTAGAAGATATCCGTAGATCTAAGCTAACACATCAAACTAGATAATTATTGATCTAATATAACACATCGTAGAAGATAGCCGTAGATCTAAGCTAACACATCAAACTAGATAATTATTGATCTAATATAACACATCGTAGAAGATATCCGTAGATCTAACCCAACACATCGTAGAAGATATCCGTAGATCTAACCCAACACATCGAACTAGATAGCCATAGATCTAACCCAACACATCGAACTATATAGCCACAGCTCTAACCCAACACATCGAACTAGATAGCCATAGATCTAACCCAACACATCGAACTTGATAGCCATAGATCTAACCCAACACATCGAACTAGATAGCCATAGATCTAACCCAACACATCGAACTTGATACCCACAGATCTAACCCAACTCATCGAACTTGATACCCACAGATTTAACCCAACACATCGAACTTGATACCCACAGATCTAACCCAACATCATCGAACTTGATACCCACAGATTTAACCCAACACATCGAACTTGATACCCACAGATCTAACCCAACACATCGAACTTGATAGCCACAGACGTAACCCAACACAGCGAACTAGAATGCCGTAGATCTAACCCAACACATGAACTAAATAGCCACGGGTATAACCTATCACAATAAATATAAGGGAAGGAACTTTCCATGTTCTAAGATAACATTTCATTGATCATGAGTTTAGATAACTTCTATCCAGGGTACGCGTAATCCAGCTAGTCTATATAAATATAATAGTACTGTCTGTTGTGTGTTGTATGTCCATTTTAACTACTTCGCAGGGTGTGGATAAATCTTCACCAAATTTGGTATGGAGGTTCAATTGGTCCAAGGGGAGGCATAAAATTTTTACGTTTTGCGAATTTTATGAGCGTTTTTGCGTTTTGCGTTTTTTTACCACTACTTCACACCCTGTAGATGGACCTTCACCAAATTTGGTATGGAGGTTCAACTGGTCCAAGGGGAGGCATAAAAATTTTACGTTTTGCGAATTTTATGAGCGTTTTGCGTTTTTTTTACCACTACTTCACACCCTGTAGATGGACCTTCACCAAATTTGTCATGAAGGTTTGTTGGTCCATGCGGAGATACATGCAAACTTACGGTTTCACATTTTGTGTTTTGCCGTTTTTATGAGCGTTTCTTACAATTACACATAAAGGAAGCAACTTTTCATGTCCTAAGATAACATTTCATTAATCATGAATTTACATAATTTTCGTCCAGAGGACGGGTACTTCAACTAGTAGGTAAATATATTATCAGTAGTAGTTGAATATAAAAATACTGTACAAAGAAATCTAAAATAGAGCCTAGTTATGGTGTTTGGGATCAACAAGTTTATATGAATACAAGTGTCGACGCGCACGTGCCTTTTTGTATATATATGTGTGCCCTTGTACCAGGATAATGACTACCACTTGTAGATAAACGTATTATTGGTACGGCATAGGATAAAATTTGTGCACGTGTACATCCACATCTACTGGTATTTTACAACAAGAAGATAAACATTTATAGCACAGTTACTTCTGTAGATTGAACATGTTTAGCTCCCGTAGCAAACCACCTGCCGGGGATGCAGAACAGGGGAAAATAAAACAGCGTTCGTTGCTATGTGTACTTGAAATCTATATACCGACTGTACGGCAACAAACAGGCAGACACTTAAATTGCAGCGAGAAGCGTAATTATTTTCAATGATATTAGCTCAAGCAGGTGTTGTAGCCTGTATAACGATGAGACTGTAAGACACACGTTTCGGTTTCATAAAATATTACATCTCAGGTATAGGAGAGAGTCCACTTCCAAATTCTACATACAGCGGTGACTTACACGACTCTGTTTATGTAGATATATGTTATATAAGTTAAATTCCTTATTGAAAGTATAGCGACGATGTAGGATTGTTTTTGGAAAATACGTCGTGAGATAAAAATTAAAATTCTTATGTGTGTACAGCCTGTGTCATGGTCTAATATCAGGAAGAACAAATACTAAATAATATACACCTGGAAAAAAGTTAAGCACCCCCGTGTTTTTTTCAAGTGATTCAGATTCGACGTTCTTGTGACTGATTATAAAT
>NW_013667819.1:120568-128348 GCF_000517525.1 Limulus polyphemus | reverse complement strand
TAAGAGCAGTAGTAACACATGTTATCGTTCTCCAACAACCTGTTTCATTGTACCTTAAGAGCAGTAGTAACACATGTTATCGTTCTCCAACAACCTGTTTCATTGTACCTTAAGAGCAGTAGTAACACATGTTATCGTTCTCCAATAACCTGTTTCATTGTACCTTAAGAGCAGTAGTAACATATGTTATCGTTCTCCAACAACCTGTTTCATTGTACCTTAAGAGCAGTAATAACACATGTTATCGTTCTCCAATAACCTGTTTCATTGTACCTTAAGAGCAGTAGTAACATGTGTCAACGTTCTCCAGTAGCAGTAGTAACATATGCCACTGTTCTTCAACAGCAGCAGTGACATATGTGAACGTTATCCAGTAGCAGTAGTGGCATATGTCACTGTTATTCAACAGCAGCAGTGACATGTTTCATCGTTCTCCAGCAGCAGTAGTAACATGTGTCAACGTTCTCCAGTAGCAGTAGTAACATATGCCACTGTTCTTCAACAGCAGCAGTGACATATGTGAACGTTATCCAGTAGCAGTAGTGGCATATGTCACTGTTATTCAACAGCAGCAGTGACATGTTTCATCGTTCTCCAGTAGCAGAAGTAACATGTGTCAACGTTCTCCAGTAGCAGTAGTAACATGTGTCATGTTCTCCTGTAGCAGTAGTGACATATGTCATTATTCTTCAAAATTTTGATAAATGTCAAAATGTGCCTGGGCATGGCCGTTTGGTTAGCTTGCTAGCTGTGTATCGAAAGGTCCAAGGTTTAAGTCGTGATGGCACTAAACAAGCTCCATATTTTAAACAGTAAATGCGATATAAAACTGACAGTCACTTCCGCCATTCGGTTCAATGAACTCTATATAACCCTTGTGTTAGCGGGTATAGCTGTCAATGAACTATATAATAACCCTTGTGTCAGCAGGTATACCTATCAATGAACTCTATATAACCCTTATGTCAACAGGTCAGGCTGCCTTTTCTCTGTTCAATAGTTCAAAATTAGGGACAGCTAAGACTGAACTCTAGAGGTCTCTGACCTGGCCGTTTAGCAGCAGGGTGAAAATTCCAATGCCAATTCCAGTTGTCAAAATAATTGTATCTTTTTATTAAAGATGAACAAACTAATTACACGTTTATTCATAACAATATTTTTGTATTCACTCTTAAAGTGAGTATGAATATTTTTACTCAGCTACTCTCACATTGATCTAGAATCTCTCCCCCCCCCCAAAAAAAAAAAGAAAGAAGAAGCAAAGATTGTAAAAAACGTCTGTGGTAACAGAATAAATGGTTAATTTATGTATATTCTTAATATGACTATTTACAATAAATATGTGAATTTCGCGCTAAGCTGCACGAGGGTTATCTATGCTAGCCATCCCTAACTTAGCAGTGAAAGACTAGATGGAAGGCAGCTAGTAATACTACCCACCGCCAATCTTGGGCTACTCTTTTACGAACGAATAGAGAGATTGACCGTCACATTATAACGCCACCACGGCTGAAAGGGCGAGCATGTTTGGTGGGACGGGGATTCTAATCCACGACCCTCATATTGCAGGTTAAGCGCCCTAACCACATGGCCATGCCGGGCCAAAAATATAATGTATGTGTGTGTTTTATTATAGCAAAGCCACATCGGGCTATCTGCTGTGTCCACTGAGGGGAATGGAACCCCTGATTTTAGCATTGTAAATCCGAAGACTTACTGCTGTCCCACCGGAGGACCAACAGATGGGTTATATTTCAATAGTGTATTCACCATAACCAGAAGTGTAATGCTAAATCTTACTGTGCCGTAGCCCTGTCGAAGTTTGGCAGGCGTTATCGTCATCATCAGGGTAAAGATCTCATATTCAAAACTTAAAATTAATTTCTGTGAGTCCATTTTTAAATAAAGAAAATACACGCAGCACTAATTATTTGAAACTACTTACATTAGTATTAAATCGAATACGCATATATTATCTACAGAAAGAACGCAATTCAACTTTCTTTAAATTAAGTATCAAGGAAAAAAGTTAAGTACTAAATAAAAATCTCTGCGAGGGATGATCATAATCTTCTAAAAATTGGTTTAACTTGGTGCCCTTTCCAGCTTTTCAAAATATAACTCGACGGAGTAAATCTTGCTGATCAGATTATGTGAAGATTTGACCAAGATTGGTTGACATTTTGTGAATCTATCTAAAAGAGTGTTTGTTTATTTTAGAACCTTCGCGCCAAGCTGCACAAAGAGTTATCTGCGCATAGCCGTCCCTCGTTTCGAGCTGATAGAATATATATACTACAGAAAAGGCAGCCAGTTGACAGTAACCGCCAACTTTTGAGTTATTTTTGTCCAACTTAAGTGGGAGTTGACCAACACCTTTAAAGCTCCTACAACACCAAAGTGTGGAGCGCGCTTTTGCAATAATGAATCTTCGAATTGACAGTCCGAGTACGCTAACCATTAGGGCACGCCCGGCCCTTTAAGAAGTATACGACACAATTTTACATCTTTGTTGAGAATGTGTAGTTAAACTAATGATGGAAGAGAACAGCAATGGTTATAAATCATACAGTGGTTCTATGGTACGCTGCTCATCTTCAACATCTGGAATACGAAATAAAGTATGAAAGGTGACTCCTATCTCACATCTATACAGAAAAATTGGTGACCTTTTTCAAACGAAGACACTTTTTCAGTCCAAGAATTGACCCCCACTGGCTCAGCGGTAAGTCTGAAAGCTTATAACGCTAAAAAACCGGGTTCCGATATCCGTGGTGGGCACAGCACAGATAGCCCATTGTGAAACTTTGCGCTTAACAACAAATAAATAAACAAAAGCCCAAGAATTATTGTCTACCCGCATTGGCTAGGTCTAAGTGGCCGATTGAAAAAAGTTGAAAAAAAAGAATCGCGATTTTAAGCGTTATTGTAAATTTAATCGATTCAAGGGAATAAAAGCTCTGCAATAGAACGTGACGGAAGGAGAAGAAAACGGACCGTGAATCTGTTCTATACGTCAAAGTCTCAGGTCATCAGTACGTTTCTGTAAAGGTTGAGTAATGACCTGCGCTACAACGCCCCTCTGCAAATATAATCTATAACACACAAAGACATTAATCACTGTCCTCTCTAGGAGACAGGCCTTTTATTGTGTCATCATATGACGACTCTTCCCCTGGTTGTGGTTTAGAGAAACTTCACGTTTTATTGTAAAGAACAGGATGTATGGCTTACATGCGTCACACAAGCGAGCTCTGGATCTTATTATATACTCTTTTAATATAACTTTCAAATTCGTGGCTAATTTGGATTGATTATCTTCCCGAGGTCTTAAATTACAGATTTTCAGCTTCGTGAAATCTGTACTGTGAACATTCATTCACAATAGCGTTGCTTAGTTACACTATAAAAATACATATATATATTCAAAGTTAAAAACAAAAAACTGTAACTCATAAACAAAAAAAAATTATATATATTTTTTTTAATTCAAAATTTTGTTTGTTGATAAGCACAAAGCTACAATATGGGCTATCTGTGCTATGCCTACTGTGAGTATCGAAATTCAGTTTTTAGCGGTATAAGCCCGTTGGGCCATCGGGGTCTGCAAACTTTATTAATCCATAAGATATTATAGTAAGGTAAAAGTAATTAATGATTCATTTATTTGTGTCTGTGCCAAGTACGAGCACTTGGTCCTTTCAAAACGGAACAATTTGCATGTTAATAATCACCTTGTTTGAATGCCAAGTTTATCATAAACACACTTTTATTAATAAGACACTCTTGTTTATAAGATATTATTGTGTTTGAGTCAACTCTGTTTCTTCGACCAAGTGACGAGCGATAATGAAAATTATTCCCGCGAAATTATTGTCATATAAGTATCGCGATTATCGTACTTATCGGAATAATTTAGCATGTAGGCAAAAAACAACAACAACAAAACATAAAATACAAAGTGGCTGAGGATTCGGGAATCCAAGCCAGATTTTTTTCTATGCTTATAAATTTTAAGTTAAGTGGAATTGTTTGCTGGATATTAAACAAAAAACGGTCCATCTTAAAAGCAGGGGTTTTTCCTAGTGTGCAGTTGATCACAAATTCTACACCTGTAAAAATATTTGTGCAGTTGAAAATTCACCTATATAAATAAGTTCAGGTAAATAAATACTTAAAAAACATATTTAAGATTAAGAAATTCCATTTCAGAGTTGAAAAATGATTATATTTACGAGAACATTATTTATTTTTTGGATCATTTGTTACTAGGCCTGTATCTATGAGGTGCAATAAGGCGACATCTATTAAAAATGATGAAGTTAAAATATAATTATATAGTTGAAAAAAAGCATTAGGAAAAGCTCTGCTCAAAAGAAATAATAATAAATGTTCTATTATTTGTCAATGAATTATAAATTATTGTTGGGTTTGGTTCTTCATAACATTTTTGTTAAAATGCCATTTAGTGTTAGAAAACCATCAATTATTCTATTGTTTATTTTGTGTGTGGTTTATTTTCGATTGTTCGATTAATATCCTATAGGCGTCTCTAACCTGGTCATTTATCCAAGGGTGACAAAGTTCGTGCCTCTGATGTATATAATAACAAAACGAAGGTGAACACTTCTGAAAGAAATGTATGTATCATAAATGTATTCGGGAGTGAGACTAGAATGCGAACACTATTAGAACATTGGTGCGCAACTTTATTCTGGAAAAGGCCAAGTGGCCAAACTTTATATTCAATTTTCGGAAATTTTTAGTTTTATCCGCGAGTTAGGACTATTAGCGAAAGTAGCCTCTACAACGTTACCAAATACATAAATAAATTACGTTAAAAAAACAACAAGTATTTTGGACATTGTATTTATTTTAATCGAACAATCGAAAATAAACCACACACAAAATAAACAATAGAATAATTGATGGTTTTCTAACACTAAATGGCATTTTAACAAAAATGTTATGAAGAACCAAACCCAACAATAATATATAACTCATTGACAAAAAGGACTTTGTGTTGTTCTCTGACACAAGTAACGGGAATAACTGTCACTTTTATCACGCGCTTACAACTGAAATTACAGAGCCAGTTTAGTGATATCACGATAGACCCTCGCTCCGCAGCCCGATACACCAAGAAGGAAAAGATCAATACTTTATCAGCCAAAATAAGTTGGTTGACGACTAATACTTGTGTGGATGGACTTCTTTTTTTTGTATCACAAATTGATTGCACTTTTTGTCCCTTTTAAGATTTAGCTAAATTAATGTCATTTATAAAAGCTATTCATTTACTTGTGAGTGTTTTCGGATTACAACTGTTATGTAGAAAGCGGCATTTTCAATAATGAGTTACATAACTCAAAAGTTTTATTGTTTAAGTGAATTAATTATATATATATATAATGATAATAATTTGACATCGTGCCATTTATGTCATTTATACAAATCGTGAAAACGAACGGGTTCAAAGTAGTAAATTTTTCAAATTATTACATTATTATGGAGAAAACGAAGGCAAACGTAAACCGAATTATATAGAAAAGTATTCATATTTGAGTTATAATTTCAAACATGGAAAACAGGCTTAGTAAGTTTATGATTCAAAACTCGTATCTTTATAACCACGAAATGGCGCGGAGATAAGAAATCTCTAAATTCGCATTTGTTTAAGCCATGTCGAAGACAATATAATGAACCTGAGATCTCTTTCAGCTGCAATAGTTTAATGAGGGCCTCCAGGGCTTAAAACTTCTGCTATCTTGATAACCCCGAGTAATATTGAGAACATAAACATAACTATTTAAGCTGCGTTTCTCCTCGTTAATGTTGTCAACATATTTCAAAATGGACAGGAATGGTTAACATATATGTGCATTTGACTATTTATAATCTGTAATTTGCTATTTTATCGATCACGTGTTCCTTCTTAAGCAGTGTCACGTGGTCGTTAATAGCCAAGATTTTGAAATACCTGAAAAAAAAATCTTTATGATATATAACTTGCGTGCGCGATAAAGATTATTCGAAGGCTAGTTAATAAAAAAAGACAGGTTTTCAGTCTAGTTACTGACATATTTCAATCAAAATTATTGCGTTTTAAAGTTCTAAGCTCAAGAAAACGTGACCGTGAAAATCAACTTCTTATCAGATGATGACAGTTTCTTTCTTTTTCATTTTAGTCGACACATGAACATGAACCATTCTACTCGATAGTCGGCTGTTTCTCAGAAAAGACGTGTGCACAACTGAGATTTAACGCTCGTTGAAACTTGTTTTACGAACCCATAAATGTTCCCGTCACAAAGAATATAAAAGAACGAAACGGTTACATTAGAATTGTTTCTTTTGATTGTTCATTGTTAACCACAAAGCTCCACAATGAATTATCTATGCTCTACCTACTGCGTGTATCGAAACTCGAGTTCTAGCTCTATTAGCCCTTAGACTTATTGCTAAGCACCCGGGACGAAATTGTTTATCTAAGAACAGATAAACTGCTTTTATGTATATAATAAGAGATATATTGTTTTTGTTTATTTAATAACAGATATATTGCTATTGTTTATTTAATAACAGATATATTGCTATTGTTTATTTAATAACAGATATATTGCTATTGTTTATTTAATAACAGATATATTGCTATTGTTTATTTAATAACAGATATAGTGCTATTGTTTATGTAATATTTTCCAGTCTTATATTCTGTATCTTTTGCAGAAGTTCGTCTTTTTTGTTAATGCAAACTCGTATACAATATTTCTCAATGACGAGCGAAGTTAGTAAATATTTAACGCCCAGCACATCATATTTTACATAGATATATCCAAGCGCGAATTTATAGAGGCGATGACCGTCTGATGGCACTATCACTTGTATATATATATATATGAAGTTAAGAACTTAATAACCGAGGCTAATTATCTTAGTATTCGGTAGCTACAAAAATAATAGACTTCAAAACCGAAAGGTATTTTAATGTGAAGGCGAAACCAAGAGTAACAGCATGGAAATTAAAGGAATATAAATTGAATAATAATATGATCTGGAAATAGCTTACAGTGACTACCCGAAAAGCAACTTGGCACACTATATACACATGCAAAACTAATTAACAGTATTGATATTTGACAAAACATATACACCAACTAATCACAAAGTTTGTAATCTGGAATAATATGTACGCGAAGTAATTGTTTGATTGACATATGGTAATTTTAAAACACAAGATAAAGACATTCGCCAGGGGGCGAACTTTGCATTGAAGTATATATATATGAGGTTATATTTTTCATTTTATTTTGGTGACTGCATGTATGGTCCCTTAAAGGTTCTGATTCACAATTTCTGTCGAGCGCCGCCCTTCAGCAAAAGTTTTTATTTGCATAAGTTCAATACGGCCATCATTAAAGGGGGGGGGGGGATGACCAATTTTTCTTTTGCATTTGGAATTTTATTATGGCTTAAAGTGGTCTAAACAGAGGGATACTTGATAAGAAGATAGTATAATTAAGAATATCAAAAATCACCATAAAGAAGATGATCGCTAGTCTAAAAAATAAGATCAACAAATCAGTATTTATCACAAACTTTACTTTCCAAAAGTGGTATTTTCAGGTAAGTCATGCAATGAATAAGACTTAATATATGCATATATATATCGTTGTTCAAATATGTGTGTGTGTGTATATATATATATCGTAATTCAAATATGTATATGTGTATATATATATATATATATCGTTATTCAAATATGTATATATATATATAT
>NW_013667819.1:108320-119568 GCF_000517525.1 Limulus polyphemus | reverse complement strand
CAGTAGCAGTCGTTCTGAGAGCATACATGCTCTCAGAACGACTGCTACTGCTGTTGCTGTTGTCAATACATGCTCTCAGAACGACTGCTACTGCTGTTTCTGTTGTCAATACATGCTCTCAAAACGACTGCTACTGCTGTTTCTGTTGTCAATACATGACAACAGCAACAGCAGTAGCAGTCGTTCTGAGAGCATGTACTGACAACAGCAACAGCAGTAGCAGTCGTTCTGGGAGGATGTATTTACAACAGAACAAACACAAGCTATAACTTTCGGTAGTTCGCTGGTTCCGTCTTTCCTATTACAGAGACTAGACAATCCACTGTCATCCACCCAAATTCTGTGATGTCAGCGTCGTCTGTATGAAGTTTCTCGACAGCCCTCAACAATACCAGTAGTACTAGGTGAGTTATTGTCAAACGGAATGCAAGATTTGTATCTGTTGAGAGAAGAGATTTGACTTTATAGGAACGTTTGTTTTCTTGTAGTGGAGAATGTGTGCCTGAGTTCATTGATGGTGGTGTTAACCTTGGAACCATAAAGACAGGCAAAGAACCACCTATTAAATTGGTTTGTAGAAGATTTTGTTCACCGAGATGTTCAAGTCAGTTTTGTCCAGGTGTTTCGATCCTGGAAAACTGTCTGTCATCTTTCAGCATGTGTTGGGTCTCGTGGCAGACATTCGTTCCCAAACAAAGTAGAAAGCTTCTTTAACTTAAGTGGTAAAACACCAGGTGGAGCTCGCTATCTGATAGTTCAGGATGACCTTCTCTACTGTTCAATCGTGCGATGTGATAAGACGAAGTGTAAGTTGACGAACATGATCTGTGGAGTTTTACTTCCAGATTTTAATCCGACCTGATCTACTGCTCTAAGATGTAAGGATTGAGTCTTCACGCTTATTGCTGGTAGATATGATTCCTCCTGCTCAAGCATTTATTAGTGTCTCTGGCTTTCTAAAGGAAAAATAAAATAAGATATTCACCAGACAACATGGTTTTGTTTGTTTGTTTTGAATTTCGCGCAAAGTTACACAAGAGCTATCTGCGCTAGCCGTCCCTAATTTAGCAGTAAAAGACTAGAGGGAAGGCAGCTAGTCAACAACACCGACCGCTAACTCTTAAGTTTCTCTTTTACAAACGAATAGTGGGATTGACCTTCACATTATAACGGCTGAAAGGGGCGAGCATGTTTAGTGGGGCGAGGATTTGAACCCGCGACCCTCAGATTGGGAGTCAAGCGCCCTAACCACCTGGCTATGCCAGACCCCAGACAATATGAGAAAGTGAAAATATGAAAGGAATAGACTATGAAAGCCAAGTGTAGCTTTTGCTCACACATCGAAGTGCGTATCAATACCATTGGGAAAACAGCGTATAGACACAATGATGTCAGAAATACTATATCATGAGGTTTGAATTATTTCTACACGTAGCAAACAATATTGGTCGTACGGTGCTATAAGAAGGTTTATGATGATCTCCAAAGTTGCTCAAGTGTAAAGAAAAAAAAACACCATTTAGAAAACTCATGGGTTGTAATACTCAAAAAGTGAGTTCAAATAAATCACAAATTACTCTTTCCCCTGCCAGGTTCAGGCACATGTGGCTTCTAAAATTGATTTTTTTTTGCGTTATAATGATAGAAATATTTTCAATCAAGAATGTAGATAAATACATCTGACGGAAGAAATACTTGTTTGTTTGTTTTGAATTTCGCGCAAAGCTACACGAGGGCTATCCACACTAGCCGTCCCTAATTTAGCAGTGTAAGACTAGAGGGAAAGCAGCTACTCATCACCACCCACCGCCAACTCTTGGGCTATTCTTTTACCAACGAATAGTGGGATTGGCCGTAACATTATAACACCCCCACGGCTGAAAGGGCGAGCATGTTTGGTGGGACGGGGATTCGAACCCGCGACCCGCAGATTGCGAGTCCAGTGCCCTAACCACCTTGCCATGCAAATAAGGCATTTGCTCGAGGGTACCAATGGCACCCGACTGATTCGGAATCAAGGCTCCAAAAAAAAACAACAATGTATTCATTAAAAAAAACGTGTATATACGATAGTATTAAGGATCTCCATGATTTGAGTGGCTTGGCAACTACCATATAAGCAGAGAAACGGGATAAACATTAAGCTTTCCTAACTTCAAGCTGACCTGTTTTCCGGGAAATTCGTTTACAGAATACAGGAACTTACTTAAATTTATTGAACCCGATGCTATGAAGTCTGTTTAAAGATGGTTACTCACAACAATATCGATATGGTGAAGTAAAACGGATTCAAAACCCCATAAATATTATATACACTTCACCATTATAAGAGGCCTAATGGTAATTCTTTGGTTTACTAACCCAAGCTGTGCTAATGAGCCTTTAATAGGTGGAACTGCATGCAGTCCACGGCAGTGGGAACGGCCAATCAAAGAATGCATTAAGGCCGCTACGTCACAGATTCTCTTTTTCAATTGCAACTCTGGTGAAAAAAGAAATCTTTAACATATATGTATACAATATCACAAGGTGTGTTTAAAAATAGCCACAACACTGCACAAGAAGTTTGAATAAAGAAGATCAGAACAATATCAAGAAGTCTATTTAAAGATGGCTACTGCTAACAATACCGAGAAGTCTAATTAAACAGGGCCTACCAAGGTGAAAAGAAATTTGAAATATAATCATTAAACAGTTAGTCCTATATAATACCGATTACTAGATGGTGTGTTAAAAAGACTTTAAAACCCCATAAATATCAAGGAAAATGCTTAAAAATTGTCACAACTGTTTCAACGAATTTATTTAAAGTTATAAAAACAATGCCAAAGAGTCCGTTTAAAGCCATATTTAGAGTCATGCCAACGAGTTTATTCAAAAATGGTCACAGTCATGCGAAGGATATGTACAAAATGCACAACTTTACCAAGGATTTATTTAGTAAAGCTACAACAATGTCAGGAAGTTTGTTTAAAGACGATCTAACACAATAAAAATGTCTGTTTAATGACAAAGAATATATTTAAAGATACTCATAATAATACCAAATAATCCATTAAAGATGTCTACTATCGTGCTAAAAGGTCTGATTAAAGATTGTTATATCAATGTAAAATATTAATCTATTTGAAGATGGTTATAGCCATTTTATAGAATATGTTTGAAGATGACCACTTTTGTTTACAGCTATCTAGCTAGTGTGCCCAGATTATGAATCCAAGACCTCTTACTGCAAAAACGTGCTCTTTATTTTGGACTCGCAGGTGCGTTATATGAGTGACAGTCCATGCCACTATTCGATCTAAAAGGTGTCCCAAGAGTTTGTTGAAGGTGCTGTTGACTAGCTGCTTTACATATAGTTTATCATCGTGCGCAGACATTCTCCGGTGGGACAGTGGTAAGTTTATGGTCTTACAACGCCAAAATCCGGAGTTCTATTCCCCGCGGTGGACACAGCAGATAGTCCAACGTGGCTTTGATCTAAATCAAACAAATAAATTATACGCAGATAACCCTTGTGTAGCTCTACGCGGAAATCTGAAACAAATATAAACAAAGTTAGATAAAGCAACACTGGATATCGAGATGTTGCCTGGTTTTTGTATTTGCATCTTATTTTGTTAATTAAGCAACATAGTATTTCATAAAAACATGAAACTGACAACCATAAGGACTTTCTATTTTCACGTAATTATTAAGGAACATCAACAACAAAATACAATACCAATATCCCGAAGCCGCGTTAAAGTTATACCAATATATACATTAAAAAAAAATCATAAAATAATAAACAAGTTTAGTAAATTCATTGAGGATTATGCCGCATTGTTTGTTTGTTGTTAAACGCAAAGCTACAAAATGAGCTATCTGTGCTGCACCTACCACAGGTATCGAAACCCGGTGTTTAGGGTTATAAGCCATCAGATGCCGCAGTAACATGCTTAAATTACTCAGCAGTAAATAACGAAATTCATAGAAACTTGTCTTTTGATATCAAGAAGGACGAGACGTTAAAGCTTAAGAAACAGAATAATAAAAATGGAAAAACTGACGTTTAGATAGATCTGAGAATAAGCACGTTAACTAAAAATTGTAATATCATACATACGTATTCACACAGTTTATAGAGAATTACATCCACTCTCAAAGATTCCTTTCAGTTAGGAATTAAAAACGTGACTCGGTGAGAGTGGTTGCAGATAGAGAAATGTATTTATAGCATCTTGATTAAGGATCTATTCCTGCGAGATAGCGTAATTTCATGGAGGCCATTACGTCTACGCCTATCTATCTTTTGAATGGCTTAGAAACGTTCTTCGGAAAAGTGGGTAATAACACTGATAAGAAAAATGTGTTGTGTGGCCTTGGAAGATGGATATTTATTTTTACAGTGAGACATGTACGAGTTTTACGAACCTTGCAACATATCTTATACATGCGCACTTCTCTAGGACTAATTTACAGAACAGAGCAAACGGTTCAGGACTTTTATTACAAAGTGAAATAAAGTTGAAAGATTTAATACACAAAAGTTACCGGCATCATTAAGCTTCCTTAGCTGATGTAGAGACTATAATTTGATGTTTAATGAAATGTGAACAGAATATTTTTTTTGTTTCGGATATTCGCGCAACGCAACACAAGGGCAATATCTGCACAAGCCGTCTCTAATTTGGGACTGATAAACTAGAGCGAGGGCAGCTAGTTATTATCACCCACTGCAACTCTTGGGTTACTTTAATTGAATAGTTGGATTTGACCGTCACTCTTATAATGCAGCCATAGTTCCAAAGTGCGAAACAAGACTTTTTGCAATAACGGGACGCGAACCATAGACTCTCTGACCCACAGTCTAAACAGCTAAGCACTAAGTCACGCCTGTTCGTTTTCCAAAATAGATAGACCAAACAAACTTATTTTAATAGAGAGTCTACTTCCTTCTGACACAACTGGACAATGAGTGAATTTTATGTCTTACACATAATACGAAATTTAAATATTTAAGAGAAGATTTAGTACATAGATAATATATATATATTTATTTATTTACGTATGCAGAATCTGAAATGTGTAGAAAAAGTATTTCAGAGTTAACTTCTGCAGATTCTAATAGAATGTTGAAACAGTTTACAACACACCAACTTTCGTTATCTTAAGTTTAATTCCTCAGGTTTTCTGGTGGCCAACAGATCCAAACAAAATTTCATTACTCCAAATAAACCCTTTGGTGACTCAGCGGCAAGCCTGACAGTTTATAACGTTAAAGTTCAAGGTTCGATTTCTGGGATGGGTACAACACAGATACCTTATAGTGCAGCTTTGTGTTTAACAATAAAACAAACAATGATTATAAATACTCATGACTCCTGCTGAATATTTATTTTAACTCTGCCGTTGGTGAGGTAAATTTCCAAAGTTGCTCTTATATATATATATATACTAACCCTCCCCCCCCAAAGAAAGAGTATTTTTCTGAAAAGAAAAAAAACTTCGATATTTAAAACAAAATGTGAATAATTTCTTCTTTATCACTCTTTTTGACTGTAAAAAATATTGTAAACTGATGATAAGTTTTGACTAAATAAAGGGGGCGCTGCAACTGAGGCTATTAACTAAGGCTCCTGATGATTGATTATTCTCCCACTTGAATAAAAAAAAAAAAACCTTCGCCCATTTTACACAAGTGCCAACCATTCGTTGGCCCTGATGAATGACTGGGTACACTCTCGAGCTAGAGGGCTCATTTTTCTTACGCGCTGTGTCACCTCCTAACTTGTTAACTAACCTCAAGAAAATAGACATGTTGTTAGATCTGTGTTATTTATTGGTCCAAACATAAGTAATGTTTAAAGATAACATATCGCTGATTATCAAGTATCTACTTTGTCTCATCTATCAGTAAAACAAGATTAGTTCATCACCGTCAATTATAAGTCGGATTTACCTTCATCTTTTAACTAAGCCTTGTCCCTATGTTCATCTCCTCTGTTGGGTCACCCATCTCTCCTCGCCTTGTTAATGAAATGTTCATTATTTGTCCCCCAGAAACTGAACATTAAATAAACTAATAATTTAGGTCAGATATTCAATCAACGCAGGTATTACTTTAGTGAACTTAGACAACGTACTAAACGGAAACATTTAATTCTCTCCATAAAAAATCGTTGTTTATTCTATATGATTTTAACATAATCAAAATTAACTTTGAAGAAAAAAGTAACTTAGTGGTATTTACATTATTGATTCATTACTTTATGAAGATTGGTATATTCACTATATTTGGCTAGGCGGGACCTATTGGTTAGCGTGTCAAAATACTTTGTGGTGTTACTGTATGCTGCTCGCTGGCTGCCATCTTTCTGGTCAGTAGTTAAAAATTAGGGATGATTGTAACTGAACCCTAGGGATCTCTGACCGTTAACCAATTTCCCTCACACACACATAAGGTGTTGTTTAGGTTACAATTTCCAGTTCCATTCACTATAAATCATGTAACCTTCATAACATGGATAGGTTTAGTTGTCTTAGTACTACCGATGGTAAATTTATAACTAAGTTAGACTCGTTTGGTAGCTTGTACCCAATTTCAATACTCACCTCGAACTTCTTCAGTTAACTGAAGAGTTAACATTTGAAAGTTTCTCCGAGTTAGAGATGCAAATTGTTTCTGTGGCCACCTGTATTGCGATGAATTATTCTACATATTTTCGTGTTCTATCAGTATTTATTGCTTTTACGTTGGATTTAATCGAATCAGTCTGTTACTCTTTATTCAGTTAGATTAATCAGCTTGGCTAGAACGCCCTTCCCTTAGGGCATAATAAAACTTGTTTTATTAACTTCGGAAAACTTCATTTATTTTAATTAATTTTCTTTCCAACTATAAACAAGAATAGCAAAATATGCCTTTAACAAGCCCGCTAGGCGGTAATAGATATTATATCTTTGAGGATAGTTGTTAGGCTTAAAAAACCCAGCATATTTAGGGAGACGTTAGTCAGAATTTATTATAGTCTCATTTTATCTAGTTCACAACATAAAAGTTGTTGCTAGTGCAGTTTCTTTCCTTAAATAGTGTCCCAACCACTACTTTGTTTGTCGTATCCCAGCCGGGTAGATGAGCCCTGGTATTGACGAAAGGCCTCTTCGGCAGGGGATATAACATATAAAGTATGGTTGACGTACTGTAATACATTATCTTTTATTTTTGCTCATAAGTTATCAACATTTCATAATATAACTAATTGTTTCTGAGTTAGCAATCTGTTTTTTTTTCTTTTCATAATTCAAACGGTTGACACAGAAGAAGATAATAAATTATATATCAAAAAGAAACGTCTTTCTTTCTATTATTGTTACATTTTTTGGAGATAAGGTGTCTTTTTGATGGGAAATTATAAACTTTGTTAAATATAGTGTTAAATATATATATATTTACTCATTTAAATATATATTATAGTCATATTTTATATATAGTTTTAAACAGTTTTATGTAAATGCCAGTGTGTGTGACGTCACATCACGCTTGATTTCTCGAAGTAGGAGGTATCAGAAAAACCAAAATGCATTTATCCAGATAGAATAGTTCGATTACTGTCTGCCCATTATGATTTTAGTGATGGGGGTGCAAGGGGACCGTGAAACCTTATAAGTGTAGTAAATGTTGATATAATAAGCCTAAAGTAAAGACGTAGTTTGAGATCACCTAGCCTAGAGCCGGGTGCATAAAATTTATTATGAAACTAAAAATATCGATTCAATTTCAAACTTATATCGTTTCTGAATTAAGCTATTTTCCGTTATATCACCAACATTTTTAATAATAAAAAAACAAACCTCTATAATCAAAGGAGACTTTAAATTATGAAATCAACAAATATTTTTTCCAGTTTTGTTGTCAATACATTTAATTTTATACTTTCAGTACATAGACTAACAACATTAGTAGGTTATACTTTTGTTGCTAAGCAACATGACATAAAAGCCATTGTTGGAACGTAGTTTTACCAAAACGCACTGGCTTTTCTCTATATTAGAAGTTGTTAATCTAACTGGTTTTTACCAATAATTATCCTATGAATACGCCACGAATTCATTTCATGAATTATCTTAATTTTGATTGGCTCACAAAGGAACTTACCGACGTTTCACTGCCTCGACTGCACTTTTCTGCCTCTTTGTTGGTCAAGCTTGATTTCGCAAAATTTATTTATTTCAGTCAGATGGAGGTGATAGTACTTGCCCGCCATTCTTGACGGGCTATACGCTAGTATATATATATATTAGTAAATATTTTTTACAGTTTTATCTATATATATTTACGGTAAAAGTTACATAAATTGCAGATTTTTGTCATTTTTCACTCCAGTGACTCAGTGGTAATTTGAGAGCTTATAACGCTAGTATTCGGTGTTCTACCCATGCGATGGGAATATTCTACACACACATATACAAGACTAACTCAACAGAAACACAAAGTATACAGGTATCTACGATTTTTATAACGTTGTTGATTCGAATATGGTACTTTTTGAGTATTAAGATATGAGGATCTTATCAGGGTCTCAAAATTGATATCGTGAACAGCTTTGAAGTGGACATTATATTTGTTTTATAGGCAATTAAAATTATAACGTTTCAGCCCATAGAAACGTGCCATCTTCAGGAAGTATATTATTAACATTGTCTAACGATAGTCCTGCTCCTATGAACTGAAATGTTGCAGTTTTAACTGCGTGAAATAACCCCTCTGCTGTAAAGCTGGTCACGATATGTTTTATTTTTTTCGAGCTGAAATGCCGATTGAGGAATATATCTATAGTTTTTAGCATTCTTTGTAGCAGACCCAAACAATTAAACACAATGTTACTGGCTTAACAATGTTTCTTAAATTAACGATGAATCTCCTCGTTTTTTACAAAATGTTTTATTGAATGACACGTATTCAAACTTAAGCTTATTATTTTCATGTAAATTTTAATGCTCGTGAATAGCAGCACGTCACTTACTTAATTCTTTACCCCTCTTTCTCTCAGTTTCGTGTTTTTGACACGAGGACTTAGAACGAACAATAGGCAGACAAACCAAAACCTGAACCAAGTTTTGTTTTCACCATATATTTATGAAAGCGTGATTCAGGTATTGTAATGTGGGTCGAGGACCTTACAATTTCACCAGAAGACACCCCTGGTGGTCGTGACAGTCTATTTGTTTCTGTCAGGTTCTACTGTTATGCTGACAAGAAGATTTCATAGCATCGTGGAACATTTCACCATTTATTTTCATTTCTTTTAACTAGTTTGTAAAGAAAATAACTAATTTAAGTTGTCACATTAATTGTTTTCAGAATATTCTGTCATGATAAATCAGGTATTTGTTTTTCTTCTTCTTTTAGTCTTCTGCAGGAAAAGACGTTTATCTTCTAGACGGGGTATTATTAATTGGCATCATTGTTTGTTGAGCAAAAATAATTGAATTTGGATAATTTTTGTCTAGCACAGGTATCTGTATCAAATTATAATTATGTGAGGTATTAATTTTGAAGATAAAAGAGTCAACGTGCGGTGGTTCATCGTCGTAATAGTTGTCTTTCAAACTTTGTTGAGAGTTTGTTTGTTTGTGGAATTTCGCGCAAAGCTACACGAGGGCTATCTCCGCTAGCCGTCCCTAATTTAGCAGTGTAAGACTAGAGGGAAGGCAGCTAGTCATCACCACCCACCGCCAACTCTTGGGCTACTCTTTTAC
Source organism: Limulus polyphemus (assembly GCF_000517525.1). Lineage (NCBI taxonomy): Eukaryota > Metazoa > Arthropoda > Merostomata > Xiphosura > Limulidae > Limulus > Limulus polyphemus. The sequence goes on along the minus strand of NW_013667819.1, from coordinate 109,824 downwards.
CAACGAATAGTGGGATTGACCGGCACATTATAACGCCCCCACGGCTGAAAGGGCGAGCATGTTTGGTGGGATGCGGATTCGAACCCGCGACCCTCAGATTGTGAGTCGAGCGCCTTATCCACCTGGCCATGCCGGGCACTTTTGTTGAGAGAGTGAGACTCTTTTGAATGAATTCAAAAAGTTGGGTACAGTTCTAGAAAAAACCAACCAGTTAGTTCAATACTTCTAAGTGTGTCAGAAAAACACTTCATGAAATAATGAGATTACATTTTACTGTAACTAGGTTAGGACTACCTAAGAATCGATTAAGATGATCTGGTTTAAAACAGCGTTCCATTTTCTTATTGTGCTACACCAAGAGTGTTATGAATGTGAATAATCATCATATAAACAGTTTCCAGTTCTGCATTACAACACATCGTGTTTTATGTTTGTTGTTTGTTTCCCGAATTTCACGCAAACCTACACGAGGGTTATCTGCGCTAATTTTGAAGTGATAGACAAGAGGGAAGGCAGCTATTCAACACCACCCATTGCCAACTCTTTGGCTACGCTTTACCAATGAACAGTGTGATTTACAGTCACATTATAGCAACCCACGACTGGTTAAAAATGAGTGATCTTTCCTACCTCTGCCCGATGGCAGTGGTATTGTTTTTATTTATTTTTGAGTGTGATCAGTAAAACTTATAAAGTTGTTATCTGATTTTAATCAAATTGAGTAAAAGGGTTGAGTGTCTCTTAAGAACCAACTGAATAATTTTCGGTGAATGTAGGTCAAAGTTCAAAGTTACACTGAGAGTCAACCACTTCCGTTATAATGTTAGAAAACTGGGATTTTCTAGAACAGCCAAAACAGAAAAAAAAACTGAGATAGAAACAAGCTCTAACCTCCTAGACGTTCATAAAAATGTAATCAATCGATTACTTGGGGATACTGTACCTTTTTACGAAATTTGATCAAAATCAGATGAAAACTTTTGAGTCATGTGACTTTAAATCTATATTCACCAAAAGTTATTCAATTAGTCCTTAGAATAAACTCAACCTTTGTACCAATTTGATCGAAAACAGGTGGAAACCTTTCGAGTTATGCTGTCCATGAACTCTCAGACACTTAGGGGTGAAAAATGATACCCCCGCCATCGGTTGGGTGGGGGTAATAATAATCTAAAAGTGTCAAGGTAAATCTTGATCCTTCAGTTCACTGATAACACTAAGAAATAAAAACATAGACGTGTTTAGTTAAAGGAAACAATTACCCCTTCAAGTCCTTTAACCCAGTAATAATAGTCATATACAATAAATATTATCGTTACCCAACCTTGTAAGTGAGTATATCCCACAGTGCATTGCGGCTGAAAGAAATATGTTTGTTTTGAATTTCGCACAAAGCTACACGAGGGCTATCTGCGCTAGCCGTCCCTAATTTAGCAGTGTAAGACTAGAGGGAAGGCAGCTAGTTATTACCACCCACCGCCAACTCTTGGGCTACTCTTTTAAC
>NW_013667819.1:94924-107343 GCF_000517525.1 Limulus polyphemus | reverse complement strand
GTCTGGAACTTCTTCGATATCTTATCGAGTGTTCACGATGAGCGAGTTGATTACGAGTTGACATAGGTATAATTCACTTCACAAGAAACTAGCTAGCTTTGTTCTTCGTTATTTACTAGCCACACAAGCCGAGTCTTCCACGATTAATTTATATAATGTTTTCGTAAAAATACTAATGTCTGATGAGAATCCACTGAAGTTAAATTATTTGTAATGTTCGAATTTTATAAGTGCTCCTGGTCAAATATCTGAAGTTTTCCGATTGATAAGCGTTATAACAATCACAGTTACGACTTCCGAAGTTTATAGCACACTGACTATAGCAAACTAATAATAGATACTCTTTTTGGAGCGTCGCGTTGGTTATATTTAAAGGCGTGTGGAGGCTTTCTCGAAATTTCAGTTTTACGTAACAATACTGAGCTAGCACAAGTGTTTACGTACACACATATATTGTTGATTCTTACTCTCGAGAATCTTCTGCAACTTTGTAGAATAGACGAGAGTTTCGCAATACCTATCTAACAGTATAAGCTATGTATGTTTCTAAATACAAATGTAATCTAAACAAACGTTGATATTAAAATAAATATATACTAACAAATTCGTTACAATTAGAAATACTAATATAATTAGATTTAAGACAGTTGTTTTTATAAAACTAATACTTAGTTGCAAACTAATGAATTTCGGAGCATGCAGGTAACACTTACGCTTCCTGTTTCGGCTAGTATATTAAAAAAAAAGAAGAAGAAGAGAGAACAACTTCTACAAAAAAACTATGAAAAACGTCATCAGACCTGTTTCTTAAGAAAATAGGTAACGTAAGAAATAGTGTACATATTCCTGAGAAGTTCGCTTAAATCCAACACTTTTAAAGAAATTGAGTCGCTATTAAGTGACAAACTTCTTATCAAGTTTTGAAATGTGCCGTTAAACATGGTCTCACTTTCAGTTGTGAGTGCGTTATAAAAGTGACAGTCAATCTGTTGTTCGGTTCAACGTCGGAAAAAAACTCCGACATTGCGTTGGAAGAAATTCCGAAGTTTGTAAATAAGTGTTATTTTTATACAACAACAACAATAATTGTCTTACATTTAATTACACCAGTGTTTCTAATCCATCTGGGCTTTTATTTGAATGATAGTAAAATGGCTGCTTCTCACTGGTTGTCTTCATTGTCAGTGGTTCAGAATTAGGGAATGTTATACCCGAACCTTAGAGGTGTCTGACCTGGCCATTTAGCCCACGTATATATATAAGGTGTCGTTCAGGGGTTAAAAATGCCGAATACCAACTTAGTTCGTATAGAGTTTATGTTCTATATACTTACTACAAAAAACAGTCACAGATATACTTCTGGACAATATTCTGTAGGCTTTTCTTTCAATTTTGAAATGATTTGTGACTTTTAGCGATGCATCACCTTTATCCAATGTATATTCTGTGTCACATCTGTAACATTATTACACCAGAAGGGGGTATGACAACTATTTTGAAGTAATTATCAGTTTATGTGTTAAACATAACGATCATAAGATGTAAAAACATTACAAAATATATAGAATACCTAGTTTCAAATACGACCGAAGTAGATGTGTTTTATATTGTTAACAAGTGCATTCTTGTTACTTTAATCTAGTTTTAATTGAGTTAAAACAAGGAACGTTAAATGCTGCTTAAAATATGAATACCATTAAGTTATTTACACTCTGAATAGGTAAAACAACATATACCAAAATGAAGTACGGAGATATACATCGTCCTCACCTTAAAATCGCCACACTTTGATCATCTAAATATAAAACCTTAAATCTGATTGGGGCGTTTAAAGCCTTTACAAATAAAATGTATAGTTCTAATAAACATTATTGGATGCCAGAGGTAAAAAATGAAACTTTTGTAATCTATTTTGGGTCGGGCTACGGATCAAAAAGTCTTAGGTTTGAGCCGCATTATGGCTCTGCAATTTCAGTTATGAAGGCGTTAAAATTATTTTAGCTAATTCTGCTATTCGGTTAAGAATAGCCGTATAGACGTCTGGTACTAATTCTAAATTACTGATGATTATACTTGAACTTTGGGCCCCTCTAGCCTGGTTGTGTAGCAATGTGTCGCATAAGCCATAAATATTTAAAATACGATATATATTAATTGTGTGCTATGATTGTGAATGTGTATGGTGCAAATATACCTAAAATGCCAATATCTCGTTTAATCAAAACGCGGATACAATGTAATTATTAAGTCTGATGCTATAGGCATTTGCATTAAACGCTAAATCATATCCCTAATGTTCTGAACTCTAAAAAGCAACGTTTTTTTTAAAATCTAAATAATCAGTAATTGTATGCTGGTATTATGAAAGTTCCAAGGTATTTAAAGTCAAAGTCATTTTTATGCAACTTTTACATGATGCTAGAAATATACGTTAGTACTCCAGCAACATCTGAACTTAAATTAGTACTTTCGTACTAGCCTCAGATTCAGTGATTTCTCGTTGGATACGAGATCACGATTTGGTTTCGTGCAAAGCTACACGAGGGTTATCTGCACTAGCCGTCCCTAATTTAGCAGTGAAAGACTAGAGGGAAGGCAGCTAGTCATCGCCACCCACCTCCAACACTTGGGCTTCTCTTGTACGAACGAATAGATGGATTGACCGTCACAATATAACGCCCCCACAGCTGAAAGAGCGAGCATGTTTGTTGGGATGTGGATCACGGAATAAAGATGTATCTATTCCTAAATCTGACACAAAGAAAGATACTGCACACAAAACTGCACAAACGAACAATCTTTATTTAAAAAAAAAGAATCAAAGTTAATCAAACACAGGCAAGTGTTATGAGTGTTGTGAAACACTGGAGAGAGAGAGAGAAAGGAGTTTATTAATTCTCCCTCACCAGTTCAGTGTGAGCCTACCCTGACAGAAGAGTAAGCTAAACTAACAGTTATAAAAAAAAAATCCAAAAATATAAATACACCAGTCTCAAATTAAAATAACATGTCAAATAGAATCCAATTTCTCGATATAGGGAATATCCTGGAGTCTTTTATAATCAAAACAAACAGAAAGAGGTCTCTCAGGGCTCAAACATCACTCTTGTCACCCAAGACCTGGGGTATTACGCTATTCGCCGACAGAAAAGACAGCTATTTATTTTGGGATATAACAAGTGTAGTTATATTTCCTGCAAGAAAACCTATTTAATGACCAATAAGAGCGACTCTGATTCAGTACATAATTATATTTCGATTGATTTACTTTCTATGTTCAAACCAAAACCTTAAGTAAAGTGAAATTTAGAAAAAAAATTCAGGTTAGCTAAGGGAGCAAAAAAAACAACAACATATGGTATTTTCCTGTATCACATTTCTATTCCCCCCCTTTAAATTCAGACTGACCCAGCCATCCCTATTTTCAAAATTGTAAACTCAACCAAATTTGGATTGTGCATTAACCAATAAGTTGAAATAAATTATCATAGCCCCCAGTAAAAATACTTGCTTAACAATACAATGAAATAAGACAGTGAAACATAACTTTACAAAAATACAAAATTAAATTAGAACAAAACAAAACAAAAATTAAATACGGCAAAATAGAAACTCTTTAATAAAAATAATAATCTACCCCCCCCCCCCCCCCCCCCCGAGGAGGGGATAGCTTACATCAATGTTATACAACAATAGTCACTTTAACAACGAAATACAAAAAAAAAAAAAAAACAAAAAAAAAAAATAAAAAATATATAAAAAAAAAAAAAAACCCCCCCCCCCCCCCCCCCCCCCCGAGGAGGGGATAGCTTACATCAATGTTATACAACAATAGTCACTTTAACAACGAAATACAAAAAAAAAAAGACAAACCATTTGGCACGAATCAAACATGACTTGATACAGTGAAATACATACAATCAAAATACATTACCAAACTAACCATTTAATAAAATTTAAACATAAGATACACCTTTAAAATAAACATATTGAAATAACACACACCTTTTTACTGACATCACAAACCGTTCAAGGAAAAGCAAAACATATATATCACAATGGTCCTTCCTACTGATCCAGAATCTGCCTTAAAATTCTGATAACAACAACATAGACTTTATTTACCAAAAAACCTTTAACCTCCAAAAAGATAAAATATTTGTTTGTTTGTTTGTAATTAAGCACAAAGCTACACAATGGGCTATCTGTGCTCTGCCCACCACGGGTATCGAAACCCAGATTCTAGCGTTGTAAGTCCGCAGACATACCGCTGGGGGACACGACAGAAGACAGGGGTATTTATACATATATGTATACGTACACACAAGACAACTCTTTTTATATCAGCACAGAATACAATTATGGCCAGGTGGATAAGGCGCTCGACTCGCAATCTGAGGGTCGCGGGTTCGAATCCCCGTCACACCAAACATGCTCGCCCTTTCAGCCGTGGGGGCGTTATAATGTGACGGTCAATCCTACTATTCGTTGGTAAAAGTGTAGCCCAAGAGTTGGTGGTGGGTGGTGATGACTAGCTGCCTTCCCTCTAGCCTTACACTGCTAAATTAGAGACGGCTAGCGCAGATAGCCTTCGTGTAGCTTTGCGCGTGATTCAAAAACAAACAATCAAACAGAATACAATTACAAAAACACAGCCCTTTATGATTAAACAAAACATACTTAACCCAAAACTCGTTTATTTATAGTTCTCCGCAAAACTTTACACATATGAATTACAAACCTACATGTAAATCATACAAAACATAGGCATATATATAGGTATACAAAGAAATACCATTTCACAAATTACACAAAACTATGCGTTCTATTAAAATAAATACATCTACTCATCAAATGAACTAAATATACAAAAAATTAATTAAATGAATACAAATAATTTACAATACATAGTTCACAAGTTGCAATGAAGATGGAGCTCCTTACCTAAAGGTGTCCCAACAGCAGGTCCTTCAATGAAGCTCTAAGTTCATGCAAGATCATCCTAAAATGATGCCCCTCTTCTTCCACCTACATAGGAGGCTCTTGCAGACAGTCTTCTGAACGGTTATGTAGTGGTCAGGCTTCCATCCACCTGGCTCCTTGCTCTTGGCTAATATGGTGATGGTCACTAGTGCCACTATAGCGGTGGTACTTGGTTGACCCCCCATTTGTTTATATTTTTTACATTTCAACTGTGGAAAGGTCTTGTCCATTCTGTGAGTGTGGTGTTCTCACCAGAGGTTTATGCTCATTGGCTGTCTTTGGCACTTTTCAACGATTGAACACTTGAAGCTTGTCACACAGTGCTTTGACTTCAAATTAGTTTTTTGATTTGGACTTTACCTTTGGAATCACTAGCTGGATGGCTGGTATGCTGGGCACCTCTAGTCTGGCTTCTTGATTCCATTGGAGGTGGTAATATTGTAGCTTGCTTTAGTGGTTCTGGGTTCTTCAGAACTAGGCCATTGGCAGCCATGGTTTAAACTGCGTCAAGCAGCACATCCTCTACATACATAGGCTCTACCAAGGTGAAGACAAGGCCAGCTCTTTGAGTGGTTGGTACTGTGAAACTCCAACTATGAAACTCAGTAAAATTGTTTTCAATTATCATGCAGGTAACAGGTTTTGTTACAGCGTAGAAAATAATGGGTTACAAATAAGTTGAAAATACCGAGTTAAACATACTCAAATTCATAAGAAAAAGTTGGCCAAAAATATTGTTTAAAGTTTTACAGACCACTTATAGCAGTTCTTTGCACTAAAATTTATTTTAAAATCGTAATGCTAAAGTCATTACCATGTCTATAGGCTTGCATGAACTTACATATATCCTGCATGCAAAACATGCTCTCTCCTACCTGTAGGAAAGCTCAGTCCATTCAGACGTCCTCGTGTCGTACTCTTGATGGATAAATTAGCTACTTCACTCCAAGATCAATAGTCCACAGTATTTGTGATTGTACACTACTAGATGGCTAATAACCATAGATCATCCAGACACTGTATTTTCGTACATGAGTTAACCCACTATCTTTAGTTGGCATCATAGAAAACTAAATACAGGCAAATCCAAGGAAGTAAAAGCTATTTCATTTAGATTAACAATCACATAGCTGCATTCTATTCTGAGAAAGAACAACTTTTGAGGAGGAATTATGAAAGTGTCAAACCTTCATCCATATAAATTTGTTATCCGATAATAGTTGATATAAACATTATTTTACATGGTATTATGTATTTACCTCCCACTACATGGTCAGTTCCAGAAGCCTTCCATTATTCTGCCACATAGGGTGAATGGTTCTTGCAAAACATCAGACAATCAATTCACCATTGAAATTCACTCGATAACTAACGAAGCAAGAGTTGCAACGTTTTTCAGCTGACTTTTTGAGCTATTAGTGAACATCTTCTGTTTTGAAAACCACACAACACATTCTTGTGGACACTGCAGCACGGATTCCCTAGGTGATGAATTTTGCATCACCACCATGATGAGCATTATTTCCCAACCAAACATGAATATGTTTGGTGAGCACTCATTCAATCTTTGACTCATTGTGCAGAAGTCATCATAATGTATGGCAAATGTTTACAACATTTGGTTTGACTGACATTAATAAACTTCACAGAACGCACCTGTTAGTGTGTATTACATACTCTACTATAACATCACACTGGGGGTCATAAGGTGATGTGAACTTCTTCACCACACCCAACACAACTCATAGTTGGCTTCTGAAATTCCTTCCATGATCTGTGAGAATTTCTTCATGTGTGTAAAATTGGGATGTCCAGAGCTTGCAAACACATCAGCAACACATTGTGATAAAGTATTCGATCAAAAGATAAGCGTCAGCCCACTTACTGAAGTAATTGATAATGGCCAGCACATACCAATTACGTCACTCCATCTCTGGGAGAGGTCCAGCAATATCCAGCTATTCTCTGTAGAGGAGAACCAAAAATTCTATGTCAGTTTTTCTTTTGTACAGTGTTGACACTAGCATTGTGCATAATGACTCAAACATGGCCACTAGGACTGCCATTAAACATTAGCAGAATGTATGATATCTTGGTGGCCTCCAATTCTGGTTTATGAAATGTCTGGAGAATGTGCTGCCTTAGAGCCCTATGCACCATTTAGGTAGCTGATAAAAGCATTACCACACACTGTAACTGCTTGTAAAAGTGCTATAGACTGCATGCAGCCATGCTACATTCCTCGACCTGTTCTGGCCATGCTTTACCTTTGCTGCATAGCAGGGAGTGTCCATGCTAGTTCCGGGTCCTTCAGTTGAACTTTCCAGAGCTCTTGAAGTGTGAGCTTTGGCATCTAGCTGCTAGTAAAACATCATATAGTATGATTTGGCATAATTACAATTGAAATGTCTTTCAATCCAACATAGTGTTTAGAGGTCAGGATATTAAAGGAAGGCTTCAAATCATTTGTTTAATTGGACATGCATCATATATGTATCTATGTGGTAGCATATTCTATCCAATCAGCTGTCTGATTCTAGAAATACATCAGAAAACGTAACCAACATGTCACTGAAAATCGGCCACTGTTAAGTCCAGTTTGCTGGCACTATTGTCAATTAGCAGCCTCAGATATACTACTAGTTCTCGTTTTTGGATATGGTATAACGAAGTAACACTAGCACTTTCCTTCCCATTCTGATAGCAATTTCAGTAGGAAGCTGGATTGCCAATTGCTCATAATTACAAATAGCATTGGATCTTCATCATTCGACAGACAAATTACTATCCACGATAATACTATTTCCTTTCTGGACAGGAAACAGCATAATTCAGGCATTACTTTAATGACTGCATTACACGATGTCAATGCACTGGGCTTAGTGCATTGCCAGAATCAATGTTTGCAACGACTATCTTCATCCTGTTATTCACGTGACATTGATAGAAATGTTTCTCCATTCACATTTAGCCTATTACCTTTCGTCAGAAAGAAGTTGGTGCCTGAAACATTGCAGTATCCATCAAGGTTGTGGCTGCTCCTGTATTAACCAGAAGCTCCATCTCTCGACTGTGTATCTTTATAGACACATTTAGGTACCACCCAGCCCTGATAGAGAGGGGTTGATCATCACAGCCTTCAGCACAGGCTGGTTGCTGCACACCCTTTAGTCAGTGGCAAGATTCGACTCCGAGTCCAATAGTTTTCTGGAGTTGAAGTAACATCTACTACAGTTTGCTGCTAGCCCACCTGCACCTGCTGTGCAGTCGGTTGTGATTGGATGTTTCATCTAGCTTGCAGTCTAGCTAGATATTAGCAGTTTATGAGGAAGTGTCTCTGCTGCCCATAACCAAATCAAATGCAGTTGTCCTCCCTTCTGGATAGCGATGTCTAGGCAGGGGCATCATTCCCATTGAGAGTGGCACAAACACAATAGAAGGGCCAGGGTAGCCCTGTACAGTTGCTAGAAATCAGTCATTTTATTTTACCGCTCCCATATGCAGTGGCTGTTGATTCACCCATGTTAGGAGTAGTTACTATTGATGCTGCTGTCATCTTTTTAATTTCCTGTGATGTGTTTCAAGTTACCATTTTGAACCACGTCGATACAGATACCGCCTCTGTTATGGTGAGAATATCTCTCAACACAAATAATGCCTCATGGTCTCATTCGGTATCTCCTTCACGATCTTGTCGACAAGGTTGTCTTCATCACCTGTAGACGACATAAATTCTCAAATGTTTACATACTATTTCTCCTACGCTCCACTAATTATCACAAAGGTCTTATTATGTTAGTGAGACAGCGTTTTGTCAACACGTGTCAACAAATTTTCAGGGTTTTCTATTTTCTAATAATGTGTTGCTGTATAGGAGTAGGTAACCACCTAGTGGTAGAGCCCACATACTCCTTGGAATAGCTAAGATACGTGAATTTGCAGATGACAAACGACCACATTTTGTTAGGAATAACACCTTTAACATGAAATAAATTATTTAATCTTAAAATCCATAGGATCTGCTCAAGAAAGAAACCAAATTGTTTTTCAGTATATTACTATTGTGGTCCTACATACGATAAAACTATTATAACTGTTGTTTTTAAGGTTCCTACAACTTTAGGACTTTTGAAGTGGTCAGTTTTTTCCACATTTGTTTCATATTACTGCCACTAAAACAACACCGTTAAATGCATTAAGTTTTAAATATTTTTAAAATGACTTTATTTCTTCATGCAACTGCTTGTAATCCTGTAAGCACGATTCACCTAAACTTTCAATAAATGGACTTCAAATGCTCTGTAAATAAAACTGAGAAAACATGCTCGCCCTTTCAGCCGTGGGGCGTTATGATGTTACGGTCAATCCTACTGTTGGTTGGTAAAAGAGTAGTTGGTAAAAATGACTAGCTGCTTTCCCTCTAGTCTTTCACTGCTAAATTAGGGCGGTTAGCGCAGATAGTTTTCGTATAGGTTTGCGCGGAATTCAAAATAAACCAAATCAAACTGAGAAAATGAGGATAAAGCTCTGGAAAGTTCGATTTATCAACTTCAAAACACTGTTATATCTATGCTCAACTGCAGATTCTATACTACAATATTTACTTTTTAAACAATGCAAAAATTCATTGAGATCATGGGCGGATCCAGGAGGGTCTTGGGGATCTTGACCCCCCCCTTCCCACTCATCAGAATTCAAAAATTCCAATAATTGTCTTTGGTTTAGTCTGACGGTTCAAATTGTGCATATGTTTCGATTCCAATTATAGTAGAAATGACGGAAAAATACTTGTTGATTTTTAATACGTCTGTGAGACATTCTTATTAGTGGCATCTGGACCCCCTTTTTTAAATTCCTGGATCCATCCCTGAATATTCACTGACAGATTCAAGATTTTGCCAAAAGAGGAAACACTCAGAGACTGTTTTCGCTACTAAATAGCTTTTTTGTGTGACACTCCTTTTCAATAAACTTATTGTGTCCTTAGGGTACTCGACTCGCAACTTGCGGGTCGCGGGTTCGAATCCCAACACCGAACACTCTCGCCCTTTCAGCCGTGGGAATGTAATAATGTGAAGATCAATCCTACTATTCGATTAGAGTAGCCCAAGAGTTGGCAGCGGATGTTGTTGACTAGCTACCTTCCCTCTAGTCTATCACTTCTAAATTTAGGGACGGCTAGCATAGGTAGTCCTCGAGAACCTTTGCATGATTGTAACGAACAAAAATCAAATATAAACGTATTTTGTCCTTAATAAACCAGCTAAATATTCATCACTGAATAAAGAAAAGTATATTAAATACGGAACTGCTTTTCTTCAAGTTTATAAATTGTTTATCAAAAACAACAGAAGTACGTTTGAATTCTAATTAAACTAATAATTAATTAAAAACAATTCATGAAAATGAATCTTATTGTTAGATTAACATGATTTTATGTAATGATTATGATGAAATGTTCAAAATAACAAAATCAACAACATAACTTTTTTCGCCTTTATTTTTTCCGATGGGTGAGTGCCCTCTCTACCCGCTATGGTTCTATTTGTGATATAGTTTTCTGATTAAAAGTGATGCATGCATAGTAGTAGGAACCAATTGGCTTAGTTCGACTAAAATTTGGAATTATTATGCATATCTGTATTGTTTTTATTAGTACCACCACTAAAAAATCACCCTCACCCCACGCATACACACGTGATTATAGTCCTGCTAATAAGTTGTTGCTTCCTACCTTATAGTCCCCTGGAGGGGGAGTGGTAAGTTTACTAACTTAAAATGCAAAAACTCCGGTGGACACAGCAGAGAATCCAATGTGACTTTACTCTAAAAGAAACAAACCTGCCCTATAAAAAACAAACGAAACACAACAATAAAAAGACAAATTCTTTCAAAAACCAATAAAAAACAACTCATTCTACGTATCGTTTTTGTATACAGTTACAAAACAAAATGTTTAAGTTATCGTTATTAATCTATAACGTTCTTTTAATGAATCTTTTAACACGATTGTGTGTGACGTATTTAGATTCATATTGATGACAATTATGGTTTCAAGTAACCACAAATTAACAGCAAGTCCAGTTCTGAACAATTTGAGTTAATATCTGCTTTCAGAGTAAGTATTCCTCGTGTCTCTTCGGCAGTACAAACTTCAATAAACTCTTGAAACTGATTCTACATGATGTTTCATTTAAGTTCGTTGGGGATCAAAAGTCAACATTACCTCAATTTGATTACAATATTTTAGTCCAAGAACAAAAGATGGTATCTGAATTTTGTTGGTAATCAATCGTAAGATAATTCTTCAAAGGTATATTATTAAAACACTGCGTTATTTTTGTTTCGTTTTAATCACTTCGAGAACAATAGAGTAAAAAGTAGAACAATTTTCATCAACAATTTACTCGGAATATGAACTATGAATTCTAGAAATTGTTTAAATTATCGGATTAAGTAACAGGAAAATGTTGTTACGACTATGAAAAACAACAACAGAAGCACATTCCAACAGTACTCAATACAACGTATACGTATTGTTAAACTTGTCGTTTCAGTTTTCTACCAAATGCACTTGCTTTCGTGTACGAGAAACTTTAGATATCTGACGTGTTTGTGAACACTGAAGAAATTGCATGTATAGGTTGAAAACGCCTACTGCGCCCTGGAAAGAAGCCACGAGGCGTAATGTTTTTTAGTGTTATAATTCAAACGGATTATAAAATAAATCACATTAATGTGTCGTGAATGGCATTGCTACATTTTAGACGCGCTCACTGCGGCTTGATAATGCGGTTTTTATGTGTTAGCATTTACTTTTCACAGTCTGTTCCTACCAAAATCTAATGGCCAGTCACTGGTAATTTACTAGCACCATTCTTTACTAGAGATGGCTCCAGTTGAAGAGGTCTGTCACATTGTTCGGCAAATCATCCATGTGGCTCTTCGGTCAGCATTCGACAAGCCATAGAACAGCATAAATACAACGATTTTCCAATCACCGTGTTATACGGAGGGTTAAGTAAGTTATTTTAAAACGATTTTGGATCCTCACCACGTCGTTACAGTCCGTGTCAAAATGTCCGATCATGATCTGTCTGACGACTGTGTATCTTGACAATAGCCCTGTAGCTCAATTTCCATTGTAAAAGACTTCGTCGTAGGGCTGTCATGTCCAAAGCATACCACCCTTCTCTGCTGACTTTCAGTAATATATCTAGTGTACAAGGATAGTTTCCTAACACACGTTTCAAATGTCTGACCACACAGAAATCCATAGGTGTTGCGTCCGGCGAGGGTCTTGTATGGCCAGGTGGTTAGGGTGCTCGACTTGCAATCTGCGGATTGCGGGTTCAAATCCCCGTCCCACCAAACATGCTCGTCCTTTCAGCCGTGGGGGCGTTATAATATTACGGTGAATCCCACTATTCGTTGGT
>NW_013667819.1:89492-94000 GCF_000517525.1 Limulus polyphemus | reverse complement strand
GTTGGTAAAAGTGTAGCCCAAGAGTTGGCGGTGGGTGGTGATGACTAGCTGCCTTCCCTCTTTCACTGCTAAATTAAGGAAGGCTAGCGCAGATATCTCTCGTATTCTAAAGTCTCCATGGTTTGGGTGTATGTAATGATTGTATTTATTACCGATTTTGTATAGACATTTCGATAAAGAACAACAACCCGTATAAACTCTCGCGGGTTCGAGAAACATTGTTATTAGTTTAATCAGAAGCACAGAGACAGAGAAACCAATGAAGAGAAGATTTGCCTAATAGTTTCGACGTCAAATCAATTTTTATCTTTTCTTTGTGTATCCCTTAAATTTCAAAGTATAAGTTACTTGTGTATAGGGATTTCACTACACCCTCCTCCACTAATGATCAATTAGTCACATGCAGTCTGGCTAATTTATTCGTTTTCCTACTTGATCTAGTCGTTTTAAAAAAAAATGTTTCGTTTAGTTGTTGGTTGGAAATTTAGTTTTATATAACTTTGATACATAATAGTTTTCTAACACTAAATTTAGATAATATTGACTTTTAATTACGGAAAAGCCCCCCAGTGGCACAGCTAGAAACCGGGTTTCGATACCCGTGGTGGGCAGAGCACAGATAACCCATTGTGCAGCTTTGTGTTTAACTACAAACAAACAATTACAATTACGGAAATTATTAACCTGATGTTGTTGAATTAATAGTTTCAGTTAGTTTTTATTAGTACAGACTGGGCAATAAGTATGGTCGTTATTCTGGAAAAGTCATTAAAACGAATTACAACCTAATATTACACCATTCGTTTCAGCCCTTCCAGCACCGATACTCATAGGACGTAATACAATTAGTAAACTAATAAATCTAAGCTATTATACAGTTATTCAAGTATTAATACACACTTTAAAGCATATATATGATAAAATACTTGTATCAGGACAGCCATAATATAATAGATCTGAAAAGCGTGAACAACGAAAACCAACATCTTCACACAGCGATGTTTGTTAGGACAATGTCGGCGCATTTGTTTCGGCGATGTTAGCCGATCTAATAATATCACATTATGATTTATAAACAACAATAAATTGTCATAAATTCAGATGATAATGTTTATTGGTGTTTTATGTTTAAGATGTGGAACAGAGAGTTAGCGCCGAATCACCTAGCGGACGCAAAAGTGCGAAACTTGTTTACAGCAACGAGACAGCCATAGTAAGCCATATTGATATTTTGTGAACGTTTGTGTATATATATATATAATTCCTTGTCCTTGAGACAACAGTTGTTTGCTTGTAATTAAGCACAAAGCTACACAATGGGCTATCTGTGCTCTGCCCACCACAGGTATCGAAACCCGGATTCTAGCGTTGTAAGTCCGCAGACATACCGCTGTGCCACTGGGGGTCCCTTGAGACAACATAGATTAGCACGTTTTAGTGATTTTGCTGCAGAATGATAGATTTGTGACTGAGAAACTTATGTAAATATACGTTTCCTAGCAGGCTAAGATTTGTGAAATGCATTTACCGAGATTGTTATCTATCTTGTATCGTCGCTATCTCTAGGAATTTGTCTACTAAATATTTTTGGTGTTTTTTTTTTATATAATTAAATTTATAAACCTATTTAAATGAAATACATCTAAAAAAATTCATATTTGTTGTTTTTAGAAATCAAAAACTGTTGTGTTTTGGCATAATTTGTATTATCCTAATAAAACATTTACTTTATTTGTATCTGTTTTATGTTGCAGATCAAAGTTAAAATGAAAACACAAAAACAACTGAACATTTTCCCACTTAAATGGTTCAAAAACCAACTAAGATTAAGAGCATACCAACCTGTTTTCTTAAGGTTTAAGTGGCATATCTACATCCGAACTGCCCGAAGCACAAATACAGCTACCTATTGAAGAAACAGTGTCTCCACAAGATAAAAGCAATTCCAGATGTGTGTCGGTCAAACCTTTTCCATTAATTAAAATCAGGAATGATGGCTACTGGTACACCTTAAAAAAAAGAAAAACCTTATGAAAAAGGAAAGTTTCCTACTGCTCCAATTTTGTAAAACTGAAAGATACTGGTTTGTTAGACCGATCAGCAAAGCCTTATAATCCAGTCACTGCTAAAGCCCATTTCAGAAGTACTTAATATAACTGTTAAGAATGCTGAAGACACAACACAGTTTATGCGAACAATCATGGCTGTCACATCATTCTTTCCAGTTAAGCAAGAGATACCACACGCTACAAACTAGAAGACAATGTTAAGTGCAATATTACTTGTTAACCCTCAAGTTGGGCACTGGTTCCAAACATGACCGGCAGATGCTTATTATCTTTCTGTAAGAAATTCGACTGACTGTTTAGAAGCATTTGGTACAATAATGAAAGACTCAGCAGTTGAAAAAGTGAAGAATTTATGAAATTTGCATAGATGGCTGATGAATGCACTGCTACAAATAAGCGTCAAGTATTATCACTTCGTACGCTATCTTGATGTCACTGGTAAGCCAGTATATAGATGAATTTCCAGAAATGCAGGTTAGAGACACATCAGCTGCATCTGTGACAACCTACACCTTTGAAGAGTTAAGTGCTTGTAAATTGTACTCCAAAGAGATGTGCATTTGATGGAATTGCAAACTTCTCTAAAAGACGTGGTAGAATACAAGCTTTTATCAGAGAAAAGTGTAATCCTAATCTTTCCTATACACACCGCAGAGGCCATCTGCTCTAACTAGCACTAATAAGAGCTGAAGAATCTTCAAAAGACATTAAAAATACCGTAACTTAAATGTCTTCGCAATACTCTTTTTTTTTTCAACAAGACTCCAAAATGACCGAACGTCTTGGGAAAATAAATAGTAGATGCTTTGGAACTGAAGTTAATATTATTCCACGTAGGAAAGCCCTAGAGACATTCTTGGTTGATACCTTAAAATTACTGCAACGTTATTACTGATTTTGGAGGGTATATACTAAAACGGGACGGATCGAAGTAGCGACTTTGGTGGACTAAATTCAGAGAAGACAACTGTCATACTCTCTCTCTCTTGTAAATCTACTGTTGAAACCATTAAACAATTCCATCCAGGTACCTGCTACAATAATAGTAGATCTTTGTCCAACAATAGAAACTACACCAAACATGCCCGCCCTTTCAGCCGTGGGGGCGTTATAATGTGACGGTCAATCCCACTATTCGTTGGTAAAAGAGTAACTCAAGAGTTGGCGGTGAATGGTGATCACCAGCTGCCTTCCCTCTAGTCTTACACTGCTAAATTTGGGACGGCTAGCGCAGATAGCCCTCGTGTAGCTTTGCGCGAAATTCAAAAACAAACAAACAAAAACAAATACAACCCAGAAGTTGACTACTGAATGCACTTATATTGAATCCATAAGTAAAGAGGATAAGAAGTTTTTGTTTTTGTTAAGCCAGTTGAAGAAGTACACAAACTTGATTCTTACTAATCTACAGCAGCGATTTCTGGACTATATTCCACTTCAACGTAGCTATTACAGATTCCTGTTTTATGAAACTCCGACAGTTGAGTGAAATAAGGTGCTACCAGGAAGGACAGAATAGAGAAATTGAACTCAGAGTGAAATGTCATATGACGAATGAATGAAGATTTTACTTCTTTTTTATCATCACTAGTGGCTCAACTTAATCTTTGTGTTATGTTTCTTGGAATGAAAGAAGTAGGAATTCATCTCTTGCCATTCCCAGTCACAACAATTACAAATGAGCGTTATTTTTCGTCATCAAATATTTTGAAAGAAGTTGTCTGCTGCCTGATCACGTGAATGAACTAATGAGCATATAAGTTGAAGGACTGGAAGTGCCGTGCACGGGAGGAGCCACAAAAGATGAACGCACTGCAGAAGTTCATTAACACAGTTGTGCAAAATTATAACAGAAAAAACAAGAAGGCCGTAAATGTAGTACTCATAGAAGGCCTGAGTAGCCATCTTTAATTTTTGTGATAGGTGATTTTAAAAAATGAGCTAAATGTAATAAAATGGTCGTGAAACATTTTTCAATTCTTACTATGATGCCATACAGCCATCCTTCACCTTCACGGTCTCATCCTTCGGTCCTCAACGCTCTGAAAATTTGAACACTCCCCTCTAATTTCATTTTCTGGAGAAAACACTGTTTGTGTATTATATTATGATTTATTTTTGCTGTTTGAAGTAATTTTTGTCCCTTGGCTTAAATACACATTTATTAAGTTAAATTTATCTTTTTTGTTGTATGAATTTCTTTTCGTAATACCAGTTGTAAGATGGTAGCTCAAGGAATGATGAAAGAGACGATTATGATGAAATAGTACTTGCAGTAAATGGACATGAAGGACAAGCATGTCACTTGCTCGTCCACCTGTACTCTATTGTCTTTCACATTAGTGATAGCAACACACTGGTAGTCATTCTGTTGAACCAACCATATTGTTACGTTTCCGTTTTTTAATTAACTTATTCCGTAACTTCGTTTCAACGAAA
>NW_013667819.1:86575-88802 GCF_000517525.1 Limulus polyphemus | reverse complement strand
ACGGGTACTCCAGCTAGTATATAACATATACTGTAAATTTAATTACCTCACTGATAACTTATTAATAATATCAAAATAAAGGTTTAGAAATAATTTTTCATGAAACAAACATTAAAAGCAAAGTTAAAACTAAATTTATCTGTGGTGGATGAAGATAATATTTGACACAGAAAGAATCAATTCGACTCTAACTGTACATTCACACGTGCTTCCATTGAGGCTTACTCAGTTACCGAAAGATGATGTCACGCAATACCTATAGGTAGGAAAGGCCACTTTGAAGAAGTATAAATCAGAAACATCAAGAGGTCATAGTATTTAATTATAGAGATGTTGTGCTTCTCTTTCATGTTGTCAATACAATGGAGGCTTATTATTCTTAATATTATATATAGTAGAAGTATTTAGTAAGTAGGTTGAATAATATGGGTGTTGGGCTAAGGATTCTTCAATAGTAGGTGTCTGTGACTTGTTGGCGATAAATTCAAAACTAAATGAACTGCACGCACTCCACTTGTTTTCAAAATAATATATATATATATATTCGAACTAGTTAAACGTATGTACAACAAATTATTTACACTATAGAGATCATAAGCATATCATAAACACTATATATTGTCACTCTTTTTCTTGTCAAAAGTCCACTTAGGCCTATTCAATTGCTTTAGAATTTCAGTTGACAAGCCGAACAACCTTTCTCTATTTCTATCGCACTAATATTAGAATTACAGGGTGAGTTACCTCAGTCATATAATGCTATTTCAGTAATCGTCTGGTCATCGTACTTCAAATATCGTCTGTTTTTTTTTTGTCAAAGTGCAATCAGACTGATTCAATTACTTTAGATCTCGCTTTGAGTGAATAAACTATACTTCTTATCTCTTTTAAAAGTGTTAGTTTTCCTCTAACATATTAATTGTTAAGCCTATATTAACGGTTAGGCCTTTCACTCCTAACTTTACGTTTAACTTTCCTTGGCCGAACTTCTACTTCCCGTGACTTTACTTTCTCGTCTGCTCTGTCTGTCTGCTGTTCCCACTCGTTTCACAGTATTTAAATATTTATCATTTAATCGTCTGCTCGCTTTCTAGAAATCTCTATATCCTCAACATCAATAAATTTCACGCAACGTTCGATAGCCTTAACATCAATGAATTATAAACACAACTTCCAATAATCGTCTGTTTCAACTCTCTTATTATAAAAAAAAACTAAACAATAATGGAATATTAACTAACAAAATAATTAATTAATAATACCTATACTAAACAACATTTTCTATCATGGCACATGTAGAGTACCAAAGCTATAACTTTATGTATCAGAATTTATCTTATGTTACTGTCCTACTGTCAGGATCTAAATGATGAATTAATTGTATTGTTCTAATTACATAAGTACGTTGAACTTGATGAACAGAAAATTTTGAATAAATATATTAGCTTGCTATGTTATAATATAAGCCTAATAACGTCTTTACATTGGGCCTAATCATCTAGTGTAATCATTAGCTCATTTAGCTGCAAGGTATTATATTCTATGAATCAGCATTACTGTTGACTTTGTTAATATTTAGTAACTTTTTGTTTCTTTGTTGTTAAGAGCTAAGTTACACAATGGGCTATCTGTGCTCTGGCCACCGCGAGTACTGAAACCCGATTTTTAACATTATATTTATAGCATTATGAGCCATCAGGGGGCTATTTAGTCACACGTAGGTGTTATATATATATATGTGTGTATTTTCTTTTTTGTCCAGATGAGTTTAGTAATTGAGTTATAAGTTTCGATTAATTGATCAAATTAATGTATACAATCAATACTGCGATTACCTGGCTCTCCCAGCTTATATAAACCTTCCCATTCCCTGTTCAGCAGTATCAACAAAAGAAGGAAATAGGGCATCCAGTGGTGGGATTCAGCCGGTACGCACCGGTTCGTGCGAACCTGTTCTTAGAATTTAATGACCTCCACGAACCGGTTGTTAACAATCGTATTGTTACGTCTCCGTTTGTTAATTAACTTTCCGTAACTTCGTTCCGACGAAACTTTAGCGACACAAGTTCTTTACTTAATAAAACTGGTTTATTCTTTCCGAATACAACTTTACCGATACACTCAACTTAAACAATCGCGCTAAACAAACGCTATAACAACGAACGTCAATAATACTTCTGACCGCAGATCAATTACTCACTATCTATACACACATTACATTCCCCTC
>NW_013667819.1:79608-85738 GCF_000517525.1 Limulus polyphemus | reverse complement strand
ACCACTGAGGGCATCGATTTCTACGTTTAAAACTCTTATTTTTTAAGGACTACAAGATATACATACATAAGATTTATAATGTTTAGATCAAGTTGTGCGTGCATTTTTACTTAAGTAACAACATCCGTATGTGTATCTATCAAGGTGTTTAAAACAAAAGACACCACGTATATGTGTTTGTGCGTACGTTCTGGCTAAGACTAAGAGTGTGGCGAGGACTGTTGTGTGTGTGTGTGTATGTACTTGTCTATCTTGGCGGCGTATAAAGAGCATTCATTGGTTTGTGGGTGCTTATCTACTCGACTATACGACGAAGAGATTTTATTCATTTAATATAAATATATCGCCAAAAGAAGACGCAGTATAACCATATTTACTAAAAGATCTAATTTGCAAAACAGCTTGTTCACAATTTTAATGCAAACAAACATCTAATATTTTATTCTACAAATTCCAATTTCTCAAAGTATAGAAAGACCACAAAGATACAAAGCTGATGTGCGATTATTTAAATATATATCCAATAAGTCACTATTGTGCAAGTGTTGGCAAGATAGTTCCAACCCCTAGTGACCAGTTCTCACTTTTAAACTTCGTGTTGTACGTGACGAAGTAAGCGCCTACAACGTAGCCTAACCACCGAACTTACTAGTACTAGTAGTAAAGTATAAACCTAGGTTAACGATACTAGCGCATTCGTTGCTCAATTACATTAAGAAAGCTGTGATTAGGTAACAAGATATACAAGAGCTATAAATTATATCACCTACTGTGCGGTTGTCTGCCGTAAGTTGATATATGGTATCATTATACACTCTATAAATAAGTATACAGAGGGAAATCGTGTTAAATTTCGGGTCACCCCTTGAAAAAGCATGGCCATAAATATCCATGTTTAAACTGGGTTTGGCAGTTGAAAAGAACCGCCACTGAACGAACAAAGATAAAACGTGGTAATGTGAAACAAAAAATACTTTCAATTGCTTCACCTAGCGGTAAGGAGTTCGCTTTGCTTAGCTAATGTTGCACATATCCAGTTTTTCTTAGAATTCCGTAGTCGTGTAGCGCAAATTGAACTTGTTATTATTTTAAGATAAAGATCTATCTATTCAAGCTTAAAGACTCACTAGAAGTCGACTCAGGTCGAAACTACAATTCTAAGAACCGAAGAGTTGGAAAGTAAAGAAAAATGTATAGTGTCAACCACTAAGTTCAGTTTATTACTACATATGTGCGGCACTGAGTGGAAGATACGCGTTTTTGATAGCAAGCATTTCGACATCCACGAATCAAAGCCAGAAAACAAATAATGGAACGAGTCCAAATTAATACTGGATTTGCATTTAAAAAAATTTTTTGATAGAAGTTTTACATTTATTATTTTAGAAAATAGAAAAAAAATGTATATCATATACAATACCATATGGATGTAAGTGAATAAAGTGATTCTAAAAGCTCTGTTTTTTTAAAATGTAATCAAATTCACATTTCCAACAATAATGCAATGTTTCTTAACAAGTTTCACGCGAATAGGTTAAAGTGTTTGAGAAAACATTCTACTTCCATTTTTATTATTTCCCCCTGAAGTCTCCCGGTGTAACAGCGGTAAGTTTACGGACTTACAACGCTAAAATCCGGGGTTCGATTCTTTGCGGTAAACACAGCAGGTAGCCCAATGTGGCTTTGCACTAGAACAAACAATTTCCCTGAAATAAATGCCATAAAAAGGAAGATGCTGTAGAATTATAGTGTGTATCTACCCTGCGATAGACTATAGAGGGAAGATAGCTAGACAACCGTACTCACCACTAACTCTTGGGCTAGTCTCGTGTGACCGAATTGCACTAGTTGGCCGTTAGCCTTATAACACACTGACTGTTCCAAAGTGCGTCAATTTTTCCTTTTTTTGATAGAGAGACGGGAATGAGGGACCCGCAGACCCAAAGTCCGGCACGACAACCAATGAGCCACTTACGGCCTTGTTTCTGTAGATAAAGTTCTCAACTTTTATGCTACCACGGAACCCTTATCTTTCTTTGCAATGGAACCCTATCGTACATAAGAGAAATACATTATATGTATTATATTATCAGATTAAACTTATGTAATTAAATTAGTTATAGTAATGTATATCTGTTTTAACCTGGGAGCACAATAACTGAACATAATAATGAGTATAAATTCTTCAATAACACAGGCCTGCGAATTTAAGCTTCATGAAAGTTGTTTTAGTTTTAATAACGGATTTTCTATAATTCAGCTAGGTAGATTTAGAAAATAATATTCATTTTTTTTTCTATCACGCAGTTTTTTTATATAGATCGGGAAGAAGGAAAAACTCTTACTTATATCAAATTATTATTTCCTTTACCACAATGAACATTTTTTATTATTATGTTTGTTGACAAAAATACAAACAAACTAAAGAAAATGGAAGAACATTGATGTCAAACGAATATACATCCTCATTCATCCTGATTTTGTTTGTGAAGTCTACATCTTTTAGTTTCAAACTATGTGTTGTGGTCTTTCTTTTATGTATTGCGTTATGATTTATTGTGAAAAATATGTACATGATGGAGAAAAATGAATATCATTCTAGGATTCAGCGAACAGGAATTACTATAGAACATGTAAAAATTTCAAGACAATAAAACCATCACAGACCTGTGAAATGAGACAGCGATTTTACTCTCTCTATACGAACATTGCGCATGTCACGACATTTTAGTGAGTTACATTAAAAAATTAATTAAACATCTTAATTATCATAGTATACAAACAAATCCGACAGCAAAAGATAGATAACAAATAAAATTTTAATATTACATAACTTTAAAATTCTTAACTTTATAAAAAAAATATTTAAAAACAACCTTAATCTCCCCTAGTGTGAGAATTGTGACTTCTTGTTCTCTAGTCATCGCCTCTTCTTTAATATATTTACCTCCCCTCCGAAAACTAAAATAGTTGGCATAAAATAGTTTCTATAATATCGTCTATTTTTATATCCTTCAGTCTTATTTGTCTAAAGAGCAATCGAATAAAAATTCAGACCTCTCCTGTCACACCTACTTGTCGCATCCTCTATATTACAATTTGTTAATAGGTTCCCTGACGTCCACCTTCATTATATTTATAACCAATAGAAAGCCTACATTTCAACCGATTGATTGCCATAATTTTTATCACTTCCTTATACAGATAATTGACATTCTGGGTTGATGAGAAACAAAAATCCCACGAGAACGCTTCGAGGAGCTCAGCTGAATTTTTAACGGCTTTTTTTTTCACATACATAAAAAGTGGATGATCTGGTTGAGGAATTGCACAAAAAAAGAAGAAGAGGGGATAGGGTTGACAGATAACATGGGAGAGAAATTCATAATGAATGAAGTAATAAGTGTACATTACTTTATTTGCATATATCTATAGATTGTTTTCGGATATCTGTGAAAAGCTACTCGAAGGTTATATGCGCTAGCTGTCCAAAATTTTTGAACTGATAGACCAAGGATTTCTTAACCTGGTTTCCACGGAACTCTAAGGTTCCGCGGACTGGTTTCATGGGTTCCGCAAGAAAAAAAAATCTGTAATGGTAGTAATATATAAAAAAGCTGAAATTGTTCTATAACTGTCACAATTTTTCTGGCTCGCCTTTGTTTGTTTAAGTCTTTGAAAGTCCTTCAAATTAAAGTTTAATGTCCTTAACAGTTTTTTTATCCAAAAGTATTTCATTTTAAGTATAAATACCTGTAAGAAATGTACCAAAAACATAGTATTCCACTCTTTAATAACATATTTAAGAAATGTGCTCGTTTTACTAAAATATTAGTGAATATTTGGATAAATGAGCGGTTAGAGAAAACTGTAATAGAATTGTGATATCTGTAGGTTTACCTTAGACGAGTTCAGTCGACGCTTTTCATGTATAAAACGCAAATTTTATATTGTAAAGGCCGAGTGGAAAGACAAACCAAGGAATCTGTAAATTAGATGTTTAATTCTTTTTTGAAGAACTCAGCCAAAACAATCTTTGTTGCAAAAACTGCCTCCAATAAACTTAAAGGAAGAAATCTTTACTTTTTTATTACTCTCATTTGCGATCAACTTCGAGAAGATTTGGATTTGATTACAAAAATATTAGTATAAAACGTAGGCCTCGCGATTGAATATATGACGATAAATTGTTTTTTGACGAAATAACAACAACCAAATTCTGGAGTTTTACATACTACAGAATTAGAAATAGCCTTTTTTTTTATCCAAGATTTTAAATCATTATTTTCTTCTGCTATTGAATAAAATTATAACGATAAAAACTCCCACCAGGGAACGCTATCTCAATAAACTGATTTAAAGCTAACACAATAGATATCCACTATATGGTTAAAAACCGAGCTTGTACATTTATTTTAGACAATAAATATCGGCTAGATGAAGAGTACGAAAAGAAAAGAAAAAAAAAAAAACGAGATGAGACGAAGTAGTGTATAAACATGGTCATTTCGTACCAGTCTCTGACAGGCATTTCTTTTGTCTTGTCTACATTGTGTCTTAGGTTATTTTAAGGTGTTCATTCAGCAGCAACAGATTACATGTGATTATTGGTATAATATTCAGAAAAAAAGAAAGAAAAACGCTATTGTGTTTTAACACGTCACGAAAAGCAATTATTATAACAAATCTTTTTCTAATCAAGATAGATATTCACCGAACCCTAGATAACGTTTGGTATAATTCTTCTTCACGAGACCAGACGCACTCTTGTAAGGCCACATTATTAACTTTATCTCAAGCCTGACAAGAAAAATACTATAATTACAGCGTTTATAACAGCCAATCGCCTATCATTTCTCCCCTTTCTTTCCCAGTTAATCCAACCGTACATAATAACTTCATTGTGACTTTACATTTCTTGACAATATTCTATTTCTCACTCTTATGGTTATTTGAACCTTTAAGCACGACATCCTCTGTACCGTATCTGTGAATCAGTTCGCCGATAAATAAACTGTCAAACTACTTGTCCTGACTTATAAATACCCCCCCCCCAAACACCACAGGTGGCTCAACGTTAAGATTGAGGGCTTATGACGCTAAAAATTGCGGCTCAATCCCTGCGGTAGACACGGAGCAGGTAGTCTACTTTGCGCTTAACTAGAAACAAATTACGATAATAGGGTTTTTCCATAATACGTTATTGGTAGGTTTCAGGGCTAAAAAAATGTGGTTCAACCCCTGGCGTTAGGGCAAATAGCACCTTGTGAAGTTTTGCGTTTAATAACAAACAACCAGAAGAGTAAAGCGATGTTAGTATAATCGTTAAGTGCAGCCAATTAGAATTAAGGTATTCATTATTTTTTGATTTGCGCATTGTGCAACATAATTGTTGTTCCTTCTACATAAATGGACTGTTGTTTGAAGGGAAGATTTATTCACATCCTTATACAGTGTACTTCTCATCTACGCAAGAGTACGACTTTCTTGGAAAGAAAAAAATCCATTAAGCCTCAATATATTCTTTAACTTAAAAGTATAAAAGTGATTTGCTGTTGACTTATTACGATGCATGCCTTTGAATATAAAATAAATAATGCGGAAACCTTACTTCAAGTTTGTATTATTACCATAAATTACGTTTTACAGCGTGACTTCCTTGTAAACCCAGACAGTACTGACACACACCCTTAACCATTCCCATAACACCTTATTTATTTCACGCGGGGTCCCAGCCTAAAAGCAATGGTATTGTGTTGAGCTGGCTATATATTTAGACAACTGACAACAAAGAACTCTCAATACCCCAAAAAAAGAATTTTCTTTACAATACTTTATTACAGAAATTGTGGAATTGAAGCTATATCCCCAGTCATTTCTGCGGTGGTGCTTCGTTTTCAGATTCTGGCTTAAAAGAAGCATTGCTTTCTTCCACTGTTCTCCTGACTTTTAATTTTTGACCAAGATGTGTAGCAGAATCAGCTTTAGTAGAGTCTGTACTTGATTACTCAGTAAATTATGACAACTGAAGATACTTATTGGCTTATATATATACACAGCGCGGTCACAAGTAAATAGACACTACCTTTTCAGAAAAAATGAAATTTTTCAGTCATATTCACATGAATTG
>NW_013667819.1:73247-78714 GCF_000517525.1 Limulus polyphemus | reverse complement strand
CAATTCATGTGAATATGACTGAAAAATTTCATTTTTTCTGATTAGGTAGTCTATTTACTTGTGACCACTCAGTGTATATATATAATATAGTCTTTCAAACTGCTTCTAGGATGTTCTTGAAATTTTCAGAATATTTTCGAAATGGAGTTCTAGAATGTTTCGGAAATTCCAAAATGTTTTGGAAAAGGATTTCCTGCACGTGTCGTAGATCCAAAACAAGATGGGTGAAAAGGTAGCCCAGATGGTTTGGTTGTTGTTAATCGCAAAGCCACACAATGGGCTATCTGTGCTCTGCCCACCATGGATATCGAAACCCGATTTTTAGCGTCGTAAGCCTCCAGACTTATCGCTGAGTCACTGAATAAGTAAACACAAAGTAAAACTATCGTAATAGAAGATACAAATTTGTGATTACTCAACCTGTGCTGAGTAATATAGATTTAAATCTAACCCAGGTTATATAATAGGGTTAAAAACTCCATACATTTACAGTATTGAAAAAAATATATAATCGGGGGGGGGGATAATAAAAAGCCAAATATTATCGGATGAAAATTAACTTTACCAGAATACAGGCACGTGCTGACAGTTTACACTGTGATTGGCTGTCATCCAATCAAACAGAAAGAGCCACACCAGTACAAAGTTATAAAAGCACAAAGATTAATGTCCAGTAATGGCTCTCATAACTGAAGTGCTGCATAACAAGATTACAAAATCAAAGTTTTGATCAACGAGACTGCACGGAAAAATATACGGCTGGACTCGCTGTTTCTGTAGGATATGTAATACTGTACAAAGATAGTTTGTTTGTTTGTTATATATTTCGCGCAAAGCTACACGAGGGCTATCTGCGCTAGCCGTTCCTAATTTAGTAGTGTAAAACTAGAGGGAAGGCAGCTAGTCATCACCACCCACCGCCAACTCTTGGGCTACTCTAGTGGGATTGACCGTCACTTTATAACGCCCTCACGGCTGAAAGGGCGAGCATGTTTGGTGTGACAGGGATTCGAACCCGCGACTCACAGATTGCGAGTCGAGCGCCATAACCACCTGGCCATGCCGGGCCCTGTACGAAGAAGTAAGTGAAACTGACACTGTTAATGATGAAAGGGGGTCGATGTAGAAACTCTTCAAAAGTGAAATTAAATATATCGGTGCATGTTCTTAATGAGATAGACGACAATTTTGCCGACAACCTTATTGTAAATACAAGAGTGAATGTGTGGTATTCAGGATCGCATAAAGCCGGAAGTACCTGCAAAACGTATGCTCAGGCTTCCAGTGGCACAGTGGTATAGAAACCCGGTATCGATACCCGTAGTGGGCAGAGCACAGATAGCCCTTTGTATACCTTTGTGCTTAATAACAAACAAACAAATCTTTTATCGTTGTTGGAGTTTAAAGGGTTTTTGGTAAATAAAGGACTGTTCAGGACTGTTAAAAAAATTATAAAACGAACACGAACAGTAAAAGAAAAACAAGTGCAGTTTGTAACACAAAATTATTTATTTTTACACACAAAAAATTTTTGTTACATAACTGGCGGGGTTTCTTTTTTGTTTTCGTCTGGCTGCTTTGGTTGAGAAGAGCAGGAGCTCAAGATTAAGAGAGGAAGCTATGGAAATACGTGACTTATATACCCGAATGAAACAAATGAAGCCGGAAATCCCACAAGTCTACAGGTTACATTACGAAGGTTAAGGCATAACCGCCCCTAATTTAGTATTGCTAAGTACATTAATGGCAGCAGTCAACAGCATCCGCCGCCAACATGGCTTCTTTTAACCGAATAATGGGATTTATTGTCATTTTTATAACGCGCTCACGACTGAATGTGCAGTGTTCAGGAACATATCGCCGGTCAAGCCTTGTTAGATTATACCCAGCCTAATGTCTCAAATATAAAATTAGATTGTGATTTGTTACTTATATTTGTGGGAAACTATAAATTTTGTTTATCCTATATTTTCAACTGTATATTTGTAATTATTACCACTTTTGGGGTAGTAAAGGTGCTCCTAAAAACATCGTTCTTTGTTTTCCTTAAAATATCTGTTTTCAACGTAAATAAAAATAATGAATTTAAGTCAAAATAAATTAAGATATACTAGTCCGTTGCTCTCAAAACTAAGATTAGATTATGTAAATAAAATATAACGCCATCCTTGTGAAAGCGAGTGTCTAATGTGTTGGTTTATGTACAAGAAAATGATATATTCACATTGATTAAGGACGCATATTATGCTAATATAATAATAAGTTGGCACACAATGATTTACAAGTACAGTGAAGTATATCTTTAGAGAAACAACATACTACATGATTGGTCAGAACAAGAAGACAGACCAGTGTTCTGTCGAAACATGTAATATGTTCTCCACAAAATAAATCACTTCATTATACTTGTAAGTCGTTACTTATTAATAGTATATTAATTTTATTGCTAAATATTACTTACTTGTAGAACCAGGGTAAGTAAATCCGCGATTTTAAATAGAATAATATCGTCTAACCCATCCAACCTTATCTGCCATCTCCAGCATTTTCGGTTTACGTAAGCTCTAAACCGGTGTTTCGAGATGCTAGATTAGCCATAACTACCGGTGACGTCATATCCTCGGTTGTTTGTCGGCTTCCTACACTCTTTCGTATAGCTTGAGACCTAAGTTTGACCTCGGTTACGGTGATGACCATGAGGTATACCAATAAAGGATTAGCCTTTAACCTACATAACAGTTTTTCTTCAAGTAGAAATATTTCTCTGGATATACGTTACTCACCTTGGGATACGTATAATTTCAAATATCCTGACACCACCGTGTTTTAAGAATAGCAAATTTAACAAGAAAACGTGAACCTCGTTAGGGACCGTACAGCAAGTAACCCAAGTATTTGGCATTTTCAACCAAAACAGCATCATATATAATACATATAACTCGGGTACAAACATCCATAATTTAGAACTGCTGATCATGGGGAGGGCAATCAGCCAGCAGCGATCTCCGCCTACACGAATACTATTAACCGAATAGCAGGATTAACTCTCACGATTATAGCACCTCCGCAGTTGTAAGTACACTGTGTGTTCAACATCAATCGAGGCTCGAAACATGGACATTTCTAAGCGGGGGGGGGGGGCGTCGTAGAGGTTCGTCCAACCCCCTATTTTTGTGATGTAAAAAAATTACACTTACATAGTTATTGCGCAGCTGCTTATGGTATTTAACGTTGTCTACATTATCTACATTCTTCCGATGAAGCATTAGCATTTTCTGGCTTGAAATAGTCGCATGCAATGACTTCTGTTGACACTTTGTAATTGGAATCCCAAAACCGTATTGTTATTGTAATAAAACATACATATTTATGATAATTTAAGTCTAGCTCCCCATGTAGTGTTACAACAGAATGACGATTTATTAACTTTTCATTGGATGTTTGTAGATTTTATGTGATCAGCCATGCAATTGTTTAAGCTATATTTCATGCAAAATTGCTTCCAGATTTAATCTCGTAGCACCTGCTTTTTACAAATTTTCAGAGAGGCTTGCCCCAAGAAAAATCGTAGTATTAGCATGCTGATTGTGCTTTGCATAATACGTGTTCGCTTTTGATCTCACAAATTAGACCCCCCCCCCTTTCAAACATTCTGCGTACGAGCCTGATAAGTGAGACTTTTATTTAAAGGATTTCTGATGAACAATCTTATAAAGTTTTTGCCTGTTTTGTTTGGAATATTAGCGCAGCTACGCAAGGGCTAACTGCTCTACTCGTCTATAATTTTGAACTGATAGACTAGAAAGAAGAACTACTGAACATCAACCACTATCAAGTCTTGAATTAACTGCACTAGAATAGTGGAATTTAAACACCACTCTTATTACGCACCCACTGCTGCAAAGCGCGGATTGCGATTTTTCTTTTGTAGCGGAAAATTGTAAAATGTTTATTTTTCTCTTTGAGATTGAAAAGCATCCTTCCACCACAAAATACTCTCATAATTCAAGCTAAATATTTTATCATAAAAACTTTAGTATTTTATGTGCTGTAAGTACCACATGCCAAGGTTGTATTGAAACACGTTCATAATTTATCGAGATTTTTTAGGTTTTCATTTTACAAGTCGCCCATCATTCCATTTTAGGAACAGAACTTTCGAGATTTGCCGAGTCGGGTGGTTATCGTCCGTGAGTAACAAGTGAATGGCTTGAAATGAATGGGCCATTAATAAATTGTGTAACTTATATAAATTTTTACGTAGTTGCAAACAAATACATTTCCAAAGCATTAGGCCTATTTTAAGCACAAGATAAATAACAAATTGGGAATTTAAAAACCTGCAAATATGAATCGTAAAAAAAGTAAGGAAACAAGGCTAAACTACAAATCACTATTTTGGCTCTACCAAATGTAATTCTAGTCTATAAGCTTAAATTCGTAACAGGTATACGTAGATAATACTTTGTTTAGCTTTGGTAGACGCAACTGAGGAGTAACAGTTGTATGAAAGTACACATAACAAAGATGGCCCGGCATGGCCAGGTGGTTAAGGCACTCGACTCGCAATCTGAGGGTCGCGGGTTCGAATCTCCGTCACACCAAACATGCTCGCCCTTTCAGCCGTGGGGGCGTTATAAAGTGACGGTCAATCCCACTATTCGTTGGTAAAAGAGTAGCCCAAGAGTTGGCGGTGGGTGGTGATGACTGCTTACACTGCTAAATTAGGGACGGCTAGCGCAGATAGCCCTCGTGTAGCTTTGCGCGAAATGCAAAAACAAACAAACATAATAAAGATGTAACAGTTTTACAGCCTTGCGGAAAGGTAACGATAATAGACTTAACTGAGAGGCATAAATTATGAACTCTAACTGAAAATATGGCAGTATACCTAAACCAAGGTCGAATATTGTACAAATATGTGAAGGTAATGTAATCTAAATTTTAATTATTTCACATCACTTACTTTATCTAGTTCATACCATAACAGTTGTTTTTCATACAACTGACGATTTAAATACCGCCTAGACCACTACTATTTCTGTCGTATCCCAGCAGGCCTGATTAGCCCTCATTGGTACTGGATATGGCAGATATATAGTGTGGTTTACATATTCTTCTTTGTTTTCATTTAGGAATATACTATGTATTTCTAATTTTGTATTGCCCATTCCTTATTATTAATATTTTGCATACAATTTTAGTTCCCAAGCCACTTTTGAAATTTCCTTTTATTTATTTTTTAATCTAATTTTTCTTTACCAACCCTTTCGTATATTCTTACACCAGAAATCACAGTCACGTCAACAATATTCCTTCTCATTTATTAGTTGTCATAATGGCTGCCATCACTGAAAACCAGTAAACCAATTTTCTATTTCATAATTAGAGGCCATTATCAGCTCAACTTTTTAGGGGCCCGGCATGGCCAGATGGTTAGGGCGCTCGACTCGCAATATGCAGGTTC
>NW_013667819.1:62655-73070 GCF_000517525.1 Limulus polyphemus | reverse complement strand
CAAGAGTTAGCGGTGGGTGGTGATGACTAGCTGCATTCCCTCTAGTCTTACACTGCTAAATTAGGGACGGCTAGCGTATATAGCCCTTGTGTAGCTTTGCGCGAAATCCATAACAAACAAACAAACTCAACCCTTTAGAAAGAAGACTTACCTTCCGAAATGTTTGATGCCCTAAAATTGTGATTTTTCTACTGTTTCATTTAAGTACCACAAATTGTTACAAATAAAACACCCAGAACATATATAAAATATTCAGTTGTTACTCCAAGACATGCTATAGTTTCGTTAGACAGAAAGTCTTAATATATTTTAAAACAAAAATTGGGATTTTCAAACTGAACGGCGCCTCACTTATGCGTACGTGTGGGCTCAGGGATCCTAAGGATTCAGGTATAGCCGGTTCTTAATATTGAAATAATGACAAGAGAAAAAGCAGACAGCCTGAAAAATTCGCCGACAAAAGAGCTTTTCCAAGTTCTATGAACCAAGATTAGCGTATGTTTCGTTATAGCAAAGTCACATCGAGCTATTTGCTGTGTCCACCGAGAGGAATCGAACCCCCTGATTGTAGAGTTGCAAATCCGAAGACATATCGCTGTTCCACCGGGGGACGAGCGAACATTATACTCCTACAGAAAATAAAGAGTGGACAGTATAAGGTTACCCAACACAAAGATAAAATATCAAAATTAAAACCCTTCAAACTTCTCTTCAAGACAGATAGAAGTATGAAAAATGGCGTTTTCTGACCCTCGAGTCCAACACTGTTTTGAACCGAATAACAGGATTGACTATCACTTTAATAACACACCCACAGTTGAAAGTGCTCGACGGTATCATGTCTTAGATTCTGAACCTTTTAATCTTTAACCCCGCACGTAAACTAATAGACTATATGCTTGGTCCATTTAAAAACAAACATGGGAATAAAATCTTGAAGAGTTCTTTACTTTCAGTATGACAACTTTCACTCATTAGTGTTTGATGAAGTCATTACGCATTAGTTTTCTATTGCAATTTCTTGATCTTTACACCGTATTTCAGACGGAAAACGTGACTTTCAATCCACATTTGAGGAATAAAAGTTTGCCTTCCTTAAACTCTAGGTTTCTGATTTTGTAGAACAATAAAACTGAACCATCATTAAATCAATGTGTTTTACTGATCCAATCTTTATTCATAACTTCTTTAAGAAAGCTAATTTGTCCAGTGATAATTGAACTATATTTCATTTTAGTAAATTCAAAAGATATAAACCAATTGCATACCATAACCATACCCAACCCTAAAACAGAGCCTAGTGTGTACATTCTCAAGTTGTGTAGCAGTGAGGAGCTGTTCGTTTGAAGAGTTAATTCTTTTATACCAACAGTACTGATATGCCATTGCTAGAGAAATAAACTTAGTTTAGCTTCTCTCCTCAAACTTCTCTCACGTAGGAAAAGTAAAATTGAAAACTACGAACAACACAACTATCTATAGATCATTCACACCTTTGCTAAAACTTATAAGAAAATATTTAAAAATACTGCATTAGTGAGGAAACACAAGAAAATAATTGTGAAAACAACTAAAATTTATATTATAGAAAATGTTTAGGTCATTAAAGAGTTTCTTCTTTTCATATGTTGGCCAGGTATGGCCTAGTTGAGAGCTTGTGCTGCTGTGGATCAGAAGGTCCAAGGTTTGAGCCAAGATACAAAGCTGAACATATTCTCTGCACTTGCAGCAGTTGGGGTGTAATATATATATGACAGTCAATCGTGCTATTTGGTTAAATGTAGTGACACTGGCTTCTAATTGGTTATCCTTCCTCTGACCAGCAGATCTAAATAAGGGATGACTTTGCCCGAACCTTGAGGTCTCTTGGCTTGGTTGTTTAGCACACGTGTTGCATAAACCGACATTCAGGTTGAAAATATTAAAATATTTTATGTAGATTTATAGTTTGTTTGTTTTTGAATAATAAAACGCTATTTGATTGTTTAACACAAAACTGATGTGTACACTGTCATCACATAGTTACAACCATGTCTGTAAAACAGTTATATAAGTCTAAGCTGTGTTTGAATGGTCGGGTAATGCCAATTCAAAATATTCCATTCTAATTAATCACTTAACTAATGATTGAAGATCTTTATATCTGTATCTTCTTTCCCTCTTAATCAACAGAAAGTGCATGGTCCATTAAACAAACCCCGTATTGGAGAAAAAAATATTGAGTATAATTCCAAATTTAATAAGTGTACCTATAAAAAATGTGACAAATTCTTAGTAAAGTGTACAAGTCTGTTGTAAACAAAAAAATCAGTTGAATTACTAAGATATTTGTACTCAAGATATGTCTGTGAAGTGACTATGTCAGTCTAGCTTTGAGTGCAAGGTGATGTTCATTGAAAGAACAAAAATACTTTTGTACAGTTTGAGTATTGCACTTACATAACCTCAAGAAGTTCCAAAATCCAGATCTATATTTTTTTGTATACCGTATTTGGTATTTACTCTCGTCTATCACAACCGGCTGCTAATTTAGCATATTAATAGTTGGTAACTCACTTCAAATACATAATATCTTGTTAAATTTCACTCTGTAAAAAGTCATGGCTTGTGCACTTTGAACCCTTTTGTACACATAGGATTATATGATAACAGAACATTATCTTTTTGTTAAACATAAAATATGGACCTTACTGAAGATATGCTTCTCACGTCATACTTTCTGTTAACATCCATATGTTTTTTGTTTTTTAAGTTCTATTTTCTATCAATTTCTCACAAAATTATTAATACTTTATGTAATCATGTGTTATACATTTCTAGATAAGCTTACTAAGACTTGTTTTATATTTTTCTGTGAAGAATACATAGAATCATTACATTTTGTACTTCCATACACTGAAGTCACTGTGTACATAAAACTTGTATCCACTAAAGGGTATTTCTGTTGTTTAACTGGTGCAAAAATAAATAACACTGCAAAACTACTTCTTAAATCTATATTTCTTCAAGCCAGAAAAACCTGTTACTTCGTACAAACTTGATCAAAGATAATGTGAGAGCATATAACTCAATCAATGCAAGCATTACCCATAATGTCAAAATTGGCTCTCTTATCATATCAGTGGGCCAAATAAGTCCATACTAGCTGAAATAAACCAATACTACCACTTTTCACAGTTAGGATGGTACAACTATATGTACAAAGTTTCTCCAGGTTGCCATTAAACCTTGACCTCCTCCATGTGAAACAAAAATTGATTAGCCTGATTCATATAATGGTTTGTTACTTTGTTGTTCATCCAGCCTTCAATGCTAAATATACCAAGAAAGCTGATGGCTGGCATTCATGGCTTTAGGGTTTCAGTCCTAAAGTTTCATTAAAGTTCTAAATGATGGACATAATGCCAGATGTGAAGTTCACAACTAAGCCCAAGATGTGATTAATACTGTGCAACCAAGATGATACTATACATCAGCATATCAAATGGTCACCATTAATTTCTTCAGCACATTGCCCACACTACATCTGAGTATTGGGGAGCATGGTAGCAATCCCTATGTAAGAATGGTGGCCTGGACATTGTGTATGGTAGTCCATACACCAGGACATTGGCAAAACACAGCAAATGGGATAGAAACGAAAAGCCCTTTACCAATCGAGTACATTTTCTTCTTCTTCTTCATCAGCTGTAACTCATAAACCACAGTGTGTCTACAAACAGCCTTCACATACCTAAAACAGTAAGTGATCCACTAATTATGGTCTATGATCAGTAAGCCATTACGTGTGTTATATGAAAGTAGATAATCTACTGTATACTCCTTACCATGCCGCGCAGTATCCCAGTCATGAGTTATCTTGCTTCAAGAAGTGAAGTCTATAAATTATATTACTGTTCCGTATAGAATAGAACTGAATAATTTGGTGAAATGGCACCTTCCATCTAGAAGTTACAGTCCCACTGGAAGCCAAGACTTCAATTCACAAAAAGTGCAGAAAGTAGTAACAAACAATTTTATTCTAAAATTGTTGGGATAGAAAAAGATCATAAATTGGAGAGCATGTTGGATAGAAGGAAAATCTGCTTTATCCATTTCTGCATTCCACCGCTCATACACTGAACTCACAGGGTGGATGTATATATACATCAGCTAGTTTCTTGGACCCTCATACCACCAATGCTGCATCCAAAAAAAACATTCCTTCTTCAATGTCATGAGTTTATTTCCTTATGACATCTCAGTTCAATTTGCTGTCTATGGCAATTACAGACCTTTATATACCTCACACAAAATTGGATTCACATGTCAATTCAGTGGGAATGGGCCCATAAGTAGCTGAGTGAGTGCAATATAGCATACTTATAGTGAAATCAAATGAGCAATTACTAGGAGATCTCAAGGAATCTATAAACATTTTATTCAGTTGATATTTTGCACAACTGAGTCTTTATGAATAATATATATATATAGTTTTGGAATATTGAAAACAAGTAATTTCCATGTATGAGTATGATTGACAGAACCATGATATTATCTACAAAATGTATATTTTTCTTCCATGAACAAGGAGCCATATCTTCACAGTATTGAAGAAAAAGTGGCTCCACTAAATTTATCATGCATTTTGAACAGTAAAAGGAAATTAAATCATTTGAAATACAGCTTTAGAAGTTACCACTGCAAAGTATATGGCTACTACACTTGGTCATAATTCCTTAAGATCCGATAATCTTACGTCAACAGATTCTAATATGAAAAGATATATTCCTTAAAGAACCAAAATAAGAAAGATGACAACTTAGATATCCAGTAAACTAATATGATTTCAAACAATGTTTTTCAGAAAACACAAATATTCAGTTCTCTAATATTAATTCTTAAAGGACAAGACAGAGGAGATATTCTTTTAAAGCTGATATAAAAAAAATGAGCATTGTACAATAATACTTGTAGTATCAAATATTACACTTTAACATTTTATTTATAAATACAGTAAACTGAATTTGAGCATATTTTCAGAAAAAAAAAACTTGTTCTGCTAATCTTCACCATGTTTTATCACCAAAATTAATTAATTTTATAATGACAAGATTTTCCATGTACTACATCAATTTTGAATTACAAGAAAAACTTGTGTGGTCCATTTGATTAACTCATTCTTTAAAGTCCTCATCAACATATACAAGCAAAATGTCATAGTTTCATAATTTAAGCACAAAAAATTATCAGTAGTTTAGATAAGCTAAAAAAAAGTCTGATTTTTTATACAGCAGCAGTTTAAACATTAATTTTGGTAAACTTAAATGACACAAGTTTCTAGTTTTCTCCACTACACATAAGAAACAGCATACATAAAAAACAGAAACCTTTTAATAATAAAGATGATGAACAAGACAAAACATTTTTGATTAGAGAAGCTTTGCTGTTTTGGAATTCACTTATTTCATCTTTAGTGAAATCTCGAAATAATATTATAATCATATTTATTAACTAGTGCTATATCGTTATAATACTATTCTCAGATTTCAATGAACATAAAAAAAGTATATTTCAAAACATTTGAAGCTTCTGTAAATGAAAATGTTTAGTGTCTTGTGAACCTTCTTCCCTTTTTTTTATTATCAGACTTCGTTTTCCCCATCATGAATCTGTTGCCAGCAATCCTTCAAACTAAGAATGGGAAATAAAGAGATCACTAAATAAAGTTAACACTTTTGATCCCATTTAATCCTGATGTACTACAATTGAAGATTGAAGAAAACAAAAATTACATTAATACTTTTCTTTAATCATGTTCTGTATATCTGAGACACACTAAAAATAAAATCAACCAAACAACACCACGTAAACAGAAATGTAAATTTTTTTTTTCAATCAAAAGAGAAGAAGAAAGAGTGACAACACAATACCTGTTCAGCTAAAAGTTTCTAGATTTAATTTAAAAAAATATTTATACAGTTTATTTGAAAACTAAGACACTAACTTCTATTCTTGGGTATTACAGTTGTACGTCGTTAGCTTTCAAAACAAACAACTCTAATGTAACCCCCAAAAAGATATATATCGACTCTCATCAGGTAGTTTCTTTAGACTACTAAACAAACATTATTCTTTAAAAGAGCACTATAAATACAGTGCAAATCTCAAAGATAAATATATTAAAGAAAGAAACAAAAAAATCACATTACTAAAAGGAACATTCAAGCTAACTTCTAGGCCTAATACAGCTTGTTTTTATGAATACACACGCACACATATACCATTACCTTCATTTACACCAATGAAACTGTTCCCATGTATCAAACATTGTAAAATGTTTCATAATATTACACTTTAGTATTTACAAACTTTACAAATTTTTCATCAGAGTAAATTCTGTAAAAACACTAAGTCATTTGACAATATACTAACTTCAAGTAATTATTCTATTTACTAAATTTATTCACGACGTTGA
This sequence comes from Limulus polyphemus, assembly GCF_000517525.1. Lineage (NCBI taxonomy): Eukaryota > Metazoa > Arthropoda > Merostomata > Xiphosura > Limulidae > Limulus > Limulus polyphemus. The sequence continues at coordinate 66,613 of NW_013667819.1, read as the reverse complement.
AAAAAAAAAAGAATATAAAATCCAAGATAGTTCTTATGAATAAAACATATATCTTCTGAGCAGCAGAGGAATTACGTTATACATAAAAGAACTACATACTGCAAGAGCTCATAAATTGAACAAAATCAGCCTCAGTGCGCAAATTAACAACTATTAGAAAGGTACAGGTGATTACTTGCTGATCTGTCCACATCAGGATCTGAATTTTGGACAATATGAAATATGAAAGAAAATGATTGCTTAGTGAGCATTGTTCCTTGTGGCTGTCTAACTCTGATTGAAGACAGGGATGAGATATGGAAATGCAACTGTGAATAACTGTGCAAAGCGGAGGCAGGACATCAAGCCAGGCAATCCGAAAACATTTCAACAACGTCTAAAGACAACAGTGTGGCTCTTTGGTAGGTTGTACATGATTTAGTGATAGCACTCTGGCAGATGTCCCATTCATCTTGTTGGTTTGTTAAACTTTCATCAGTCAGCTTCTTTCTAGTACACTGATCACTCGTTGTATAGATTTGATACCTGTATTTCCCACCACCCCCTGGAAAGAAATAGCAAATTCTCACATAAGCACTATTAAAGTGTAACTAGGCGTGACTGTTTACATTCTTATCCACTTGTACCAATTAAACCAAGTTCAGCACCAGGTCCTATGTGCCTTAACAGCATGGGAGGGATTTAACCTTTAACCTCTTTGTAGTTATTACACAATTCAAAGATAAATCTTTTTCATTTCTATAAAGTAATAATTTTTTTAATACTTGATGATTTCACAATGCTCTAAACTAAGTTTGCAGCAATACAATAGAAGTTTCACTCTAGAACACCTCACATTGCCAATCATTTCAGATCAACATCTATGAATTACAAACTGTAAATTGCAAATACTGAATCAGGATGTAACACATAACAAAATACTGGCCCCATCACATTAATACTGAATCACCATGCAACATGTAACAAAATACTGGTCCCATCACGTTAATACTGAATCACCATGCAACATGTAACAAAATACTGGCCCCATCACGTTAATACTGAATCACCATGTAACACATAACAAAATACTGGCCCCATCACATTAATACTGAATCACCATGCAACATGTAACGAAATACACACCCCATTATCAAGTTTACTTTTAAAATATTGACCATTATCAAAACAAGTAATTATGATAACACTAAAGCATATTGTCATAGCAAGTAATAAATTACCATTTCATTATGGTAATACTAAAACATATTGTCATAGTAAGTAATAAAGTATTGTCCCATTGTGGTAACATTGAAACATATTGTGATATATTATAAGTACAATTAACACACACTGTCCTGTATGGTAAAAGGGAACTAAAATATATTGCCCTATATTGTAAATACTACTAAAACATACTGTCCTATTCTGTGGATTGTCCCAAATAACATATTAATAATTACACGATCTAATTTTGCTACTGCTACTGTAGGTAATACAATCCCATCTTATAATTACTAAACAAAAAGCAAAACAACAACAACAACAACAATACTTACAGTCAAATTGACAAAATTATAGAATTTTCTCAGAACCTCTACCATAACAGTGAAATTTTCTTGTGGCATGTGGCTTTTTAGAAGGTCGGCATAGTTCTGAAACAGATCCTCCGAATTAGATATCAACTTGATAAAAGAAAGCAGTCTATGAACGATTGTTAAGCTTATGTTTCAAAACCTTTAAGTATAAATTTCAGGTAGCATGGAAAGCTTTTCATGCAACAAGAATACCGATTGAAGTTAAATAAATTCTGAAAATATAAGCATCTCTTTTTGCACATTACAATAAAACTTGGATTATCATAATAATAATTATATTTGTATTATGTAAGGCTAATTTCACACACCCCCCCTCCCGCCATGGTAGTTATTCTTGTTACTTTACTTAAGTATGATACAAATAACTGTGAATTATACAGAGATAATCCTTTCCCCCACAAATGGCAGTTATAATGGTTATTTAAATAGGATATAAGGAGATTTGGACTATATAAAACTAATCTTCTCTCTACACTGCTGGTTATTCTGGTTGTTTAATGTAGAGTATAAGCATATTTAGCATATATATAAAGAAAAACATATTTGTTCATTGATCAGTCCTCCAATTGTCATTATTTTCTCAGTAAACTAAGACTAATTTTCTGAGGTCACTCAGGGTTTTCAATTCAAATCTATGTACTATGATGGTCACTCTAAAGCAAACCAAGTACGTAAAGCTAATTACTTTAAAAACCAAACTCAGCCTATGTAATCTTTTATAAAAAACAACAAAATATTTGACATATCTAATCATTTTCAAATGTAATACATTTATATCATTATAACTTTTCCCTATGACAGTAATATACTTTTCTCTGCTGGAGTAATTATACACATTATATAATTTGAATCCACAATGAACAAATTAAGAGAAACTGAAAAAAACAAAAACATCTGCAGTTAATGTGATTTTTACCACAGATTTTCGGCCAATTGGTAATAAGTTTTCAAGTTAAAATATTAAGAGCTTCCCAGATCCAAAATTAATTATCTTAACATTAACAATTCATTATTTAAAAAACAACATTAATATATTGCTTTCTTACAATACTAAACAGTTTTTTGGAGGAGACAGTTTTAGATTATAGACTTACAAAAAGAGTTCCACAGACTAATGCAAGTAATATCAGAACCTCTAATGATAAAGCAAGACATACCTCATTATTTTGAATAGTACACCCAAGAAGTATGGCAATGTAAGCTCCAATGATACTGTGCTCCATGTTCTTTCCTGCTTTCTGAAGTGCTGCAAGCATCAGTAATATATGAAAAAAGTAAACAAATTAAAGAGCATTTTCTGCCATTTTCATCAGTTTCACACAAGTGAAACTACGAAGGGGTTGATTTAATTCATGTGAACATAGTTTTTTAATGTGTTTTTTTTTTCTTTATCAATTACCTCAAATGCTTTTCCTTTTTTGTAATTTAGTCTACTTTGAGGACCGTAATCCCCCTAAAATAAGAAATGGCAAATCTGAAAAAGCACTCTCCTGTTAAGGATGTTGGGTAAGTGAACTGTGGAAGTTTTTATTGTCATTAGTACAAATTTCTGCAATAAAATGGGGGATCTAACAGCAAGAAGCACAACTTTTCATGCTAAAAACATCTACTTCTTACTGGATCATCTGTAAAACCAGTAATGTGCAGAGGACATTGACAAAATGGGCACTTTTCAAGCATCGTAAGTCACTTTCAAATGGCAATTTGAAGAAAAGAAGTGTTACATGATACATAAAAGTGAAGATTGAGAATGTATTTCAATACTTCCTTTTAAAATAAAAAAACTTACATTAAAATTTAAATTATAAGCAGCATTTGTATGCAAAGTTTATAGACATACATTAATAATTAGGTTGTTTAGTTAAATTTTGAATGTAACTCTGTAAAAGGTCATGTAAGGAACACTATGTTCCCACCCATGCATGTAGGGTTAAAATATCCAGAATAAAAGATGACCAAAAGCTTGTTTAACTAAGACAATTCAATCAAGAAATCTCAGTCACGTGATATTTTAAAAACAACGAATGATAAGAAACTCAAAGAAAAATATTTCAACACAATGATGATGCATCCTTGAACAAAAGAGCATAAACTTCTGATACAAAAGTATGACAAAAATAGAGATAAATGAGAGAGGAAGCTGTTAAAGAAAAAAAGATCAGCCAATCAAATCAAGGTAAGTCCTGAGTGAAAAACATACAGGATTCAAAGACTGAAAGAAAAGGAAATAAACAGATGAAAAAAAAAAGTTGAAAAACACAAACCTAGAGCACTAGAACTAGGGTAATAAAAAACAGGAAAGTTAATAAAGAACTACATTCAGAGAAAAAGGATTAGACTATAAGAACCATTAAAAGACAGACCAAGAAAGACAGAAAGAA
>NW_013667819.1:45364-62246 GCF_000517525.1 Limulus polyphemus | reverse complement strand
TTCTTTCTGTCTTTCTTGGTCTGTCTTTTAATGGTTCTTATAGTCTAATCCTTTTTCTCTGAATGTAGTTCTTTATTAACTTTCCTGTTTTTTATTACCCTAGTTCTAGTGCTCTAGGTTTGTGTTTTTAAACTTTTTTTTTTCATCTGTTTATTTCCTTTTTATTCAGTCTTTGAATCCTCTGTTTTTTACTCAGGACATTTTAGATTTAAACACTTCTTCATTTCTTTTGTACAGATTAGACTCATGTCCAGATTATAATCCCATTTTTTGTAGACAATTCACACATTTTAAAGTTACTTAATCCATCCTTATAACAAATTTAATCTCTATCACAAGATAATCTTCTTACAAATTCCAGACATTTTAGATTTAAACACTTCTTCATTTCTTTTGTACAGATTAGACTCATGTCCAGATTATAATCCCATTTTTTGTGGACAATTCACACATTTTAAAGTTACTTAATCCATCCTTATAACAAATTTAATCTCTATCACATGATAATCTTCTTACAAATTCCAGACATTTTAGATTTAAACACTTCTTCATTTCTTTTGTACAGATTAGACTCATGTCCAGATTATAATCCCAATGATTTAAGTGTATCAAAACCATTTTTCCCCTGTGTAAAATAAACATATTTTATCTTGTATACATTCACTATCCTCTTCACACAGCTCCTATATAATCTCTCCGATATCTCTGGATTAAAAAAAACAAACAAAAGAGTTGAATATGTAGTCACAAATGCTTTGTTGAGTTTTGTAATTTGTTTTTTACATATACTTGCACTGGTAAATTTAAACCACAAGTTTTCACCCACCTTTCATTAGGGTGTCTTCTAGATCATCTGTTTGCAAAGACTGAGATGTTGTGGTTCCAATGTCCTGATTCTTTTCCTGTGTATTTTGTTTCTCAGCCTGCTGCTGTTTCTCTTCAGGTGTGCTGAGTAGAGCGTCTGCCTGTTCCTCAGACTGTCGTGCAGCTTCTACCCGATCCATAAAAACCTGAAGGATAATAATTAATAAACACTCTAAATTATGAAAGACCATGAGAAGTAAATAATGAGAATATAACTTCAAACCCATGCAAAGGTGCAGAAAAAGAATATGAAAACCTACCGGTGGAGGAAGCTACCTATACATTTCAGAGTATAAAGAACTAAAGGATATTAAGAATGGATATAAAAATTAAAATACTTCTCAAAACTATCCTTATGAAATGTGAAATTTCAAAATTTTCTGATGCATAAAAGTATTTTTTATATTAAAATGAATATTACTTTCCATGATAAACAGGCAAGATGCAAAAAGAAAAAAAAAAGACATGAGAAAAACATTGCTTTATAAACCTTAAGACTTAATAAACAATTTGATATTTTGCATATGAAAGCATTGAATGTTTACTGATACTCTGCCAAATTTCATTAACATTTGCTTACTAATTTAAAAGTTATAGCATAAAAACTATAACAAGCACAAAATTGTTACGAGGTCTGTCTCAGGGAACAAGCCCTTGCTAAAAAAGTTAATCAAAGTCACAAGCTTGCAATGCAAAAAAAAAGGTTATAACTGTTATTTTTAAAACAATTTTAAAGAATATTCGTTTAAAATACAGTCATCACTGCAGGAATAATAATAATATATTTAAGTATCATAACCTGAAGAAAAATTCTGCTCCTCTAGATTTAATTACTAGTACTGAGTGTAGTAAGAGCACTATAAACCTATGTCACACCTCAACAAATGCTTCAACTGCTGATACTTCTTCACCATCATTCTGGGAATCAAATGATCCAACTGTTTGAGCAAAGATAAATTTTTCTCTGTTGTCTTTACAATTTTCCATCAGGTTGATCATCAGGCCTAGAGACTACAAAACAAACATATTTTCAATAAAAACCATAAATTGTTTCCCACACCACTTTATTTACTCTACAATAACATAAATAACTTACAACCTGATCTATCTAATAGTATTTAAACTTTGTCTGTAGCTGTTTTCAAAGCTGAACTCTTCATTAGTGAGAGTTCAGACCATATGCTGCAAAATAATAAAAAGTGAAAACAAAGAGCTATAATAATAAAACTCAAACAGAGAAGAAAACTCACGAGAGAAACAAGACAAGGATAACTTTATCCTCAAGAGATGATAGTTTCTTAATAAATATAAACGTATGCTCTTAGATGGGCTAAAAAAGTTAAAAAAAAGAAGCTAATTGAGAGACTCCTTGGAACTGCAAAAATAGGTAAGACTGAAATTGTTTATCACTTTTCTTTGCACATTACACTAAGTAAGTGTTACAAAATGATAAAACGTTAACTACAAAATGTTTTTTTTTAATTAAAAATTGTTGCAATAAAGTTAGAATTATTACTTTTATTTAAATTTTGAAATCTGACACTCAACAATCGAATGGTACTCACTTGCCACGGTGGGGCTAGAAATTAAATATACAGAAAACACATTTAGTAACAAATATTAATATGAGCTGTTCAAAGTTAAGCCAAGGCACAGAAATATCAGTTTGAAAATAAGTTAAACTTCTGAATACGAGTCCAACAAATGAAAAATACACGTTTAAATCTAATAACTGTTTCCTACCAGTACTAGCAGATCAAATCTCTGTTCCAGAGGCATATACTGAGGCATCTGAAGAATGCACAATAAAGCACAATCCAACAAGCCAGGGTGAGAACCTACCAGCTGGCAACCTAAGGCTAAAAAAAAAAAAGGAAAACAAATTACCACTTTCATGTTCTGATTTTTACTCAAAGTTTGTTTCTATAAATGTGATATTATTTAGCAAGATTAATAAGAGCTCTGGCCTAGAAGTAGTTCACATGTTATCATACTTAACTTGACATGTTATTTAAAAATGCTGGACTGATAAAGCCTAAAACCTGGTAGAAACTTAATTTTTGTTATTAATTTCTTAATATATGAAATTTTCCAAGAAATATACCTTGTGCATACTTACAACTTTCATGAGTTAAATTTAGAAGAACTTTCAAAAGTGATAATAAACAGGATAAAAGAGCAGCTCCTACTCCTTCAAGGTTGCTGAGAGGGATTGCCTCACTTCTAGCTGGTGTACACAAGAGTGGATGGTGAGGAATACTCACTCTGCATGCTCTTAACATTCTAACAAACACAAAAAAAAAATTATCTTCATATAAGATTTTCATTATCAGTACAAATAATTATAAGATTAATGCAAGTGCAGTTAAACATAAAAAAACTAAACATCATTTATTTTATTCGTATTGTTGTTACATCACTCATAGAATGGGCTAAATTAATATTTGCCACCGAACACTAACATAATAATAATAATCTGACTTAAAATTCTCCATTTTATATTTTTAGATGTTTATTTGTTTGAAAAATTCATACAAAGCTACACAAGGCCTATCTGCACTAGTCATCCTTAATTTTGAACTTATAGGCTAAGGGGAAACAGTTAAATAATAGCAATTTCAACTTTTGAGTTACTCTAACCAAATAGTGGGATATGACAGTCACTCTTTTAAAAAACCCATGGCCTCAAATTGCACAATAGTTTTTGCAATGGTGGGATTTAAACCGTGAACCTTGAATTCACAGACTGGGCATACTAACTTCCAGGTCATGTCAGATTCAACATTTTTTTTATATGTAATATTTCTTAAGGTTAAGGAATATTCTTAATTTTAAGTCCAAGATAATAGATACATGTTAAACCTGTGTTTTAATTGGTCTTTAAAGGGTTGTATCTTTTATTGAGTTACATCTCTAGACCTATATGAAAATTTTAAAGTTTAACTGAAAATTTTAATCTTACTTTAAAAATCAATAATGAATCAATGATTTAGAAATTGTTTAATTTTTAAAATATAACAGTCCATCATCATGTGATCATACCAATAAATGTATAAAGTATACAGTCTAACTTCAGGACAAAATCTAATTATAATGCTGGCAAGGATTCCAATGTTATTTATAAATTAAGACTAAATGAAATAGCATGTTTTTACTGTAATGGATAAATTGTTGTCTGTAAAGTTCTGCTGTCTAAACTACTCTGTAGCTCTTCATCTATGAGTAAATAAAATCTTATGCAATACACGAGTTTGAATAAATTGTTTGCAATTAGGACTAAATGAATCATCATGTTTTCACTATGCTACAAAAAATTGTCTGCAAAGTTCTGTTATAATATTATGTATACATAGCAGTGTCCTTAACAACCAAGCAACACTGATACAATTTGTTGCCCAGCTTTAAAGGCAACATTGAAAAATGTTTCATACCATGTGATGTGTTCTCGATCAATCACAGCAAAGAATTTTTGCTGGGGAGTACAATAATTGATATTAATCACTCAGTAGGTCTAAGCATTTAAATCTTCAGTGAAGCTTGGTAATCGTATTGAGCAGTGATAAACTTTTCCTTATTTTTGACTCTGTGACTATTCAACTATAAACACTTGAAGTACTTCTTTGTGACTCAGTAGTCTGTATAATAAAATAATGATTACGTAATGCTACATAATAAAAGTTGAAATTCACAGGTACTCTTTGTTTTGAAACATGATTAATTATGGTGGTACATTTGTTTAACCTCAAATATTTAGAATTCATAAAAAAAAGACTTTTCCCTGTGATGTTAAAAAATAATAAGACTACTATTCACAAATTCTTTTTTCTTCATTTCTGTTGAAATGCTACAAATTTTATTGTAAAATTTGTATTAAAAGGGTTTTTACTTTTTCATCACTTTATAGTACACCCTGCCACAGCTTATACATTTTGAATGAGCAGTGCATAGCTTTGTGTAATTTAAGTCCCTTAACTTTTCTACATAAGATGGAGATGAGCCTGATTTAATCCTGGAACTTCTTGGCATGCACACGTAATCAATTTTACAGATGCAATAAACTATTTATGTTTCAAGATTGTTGACAGAATCAAATGTGGCACACTACAAAGATTAAGGAAAAATAACTATTAGACAGACAGCACCAAATATCTTTTACAAACCAGACCTCTGGTACGTAACACAGGATAACATTAAAGCTTAACAGAGCAAAACTAATCGGCTTGAAACATGACAATATCAAAGCCATTTAATGACAATATCCCCAACATATCTGACACATAATGATAATACAGTCAGTTAATGGCAATATTTACTGTTTGACTTATTATAGACATGACCATACCAGAGCTGGTTAGTAACAATACTGTTATATTAATCTGAGTAATAAGAGAATATCAGAGCTGGTTAGTGACAATACTGATTTAGTAATCTGAGTAACACAACCATACCAGAGCTGGTTAGTGATAATATTGATTTATTATGCTAAGTAATACAAGAATACCACAGCTGGTTAGTGACAATACTGATTTATTAAGCTAGGTAATACAATAATACCACAGCTGGTTAGTGACAATACTGATTTATTAAGCTAGGTAATACAATAATACCACAGCTGGTTAGTGACAATACTGATTTATTAAGCTAGGTAATACAAGAATACCAGAGCTGGTTAGTGACAATACTGATTTATTAAGCTAGGTAATACAAGAATACCAGAGCTGGTTAGTGACAATACTGATTTATCAATCTGAGTAACACAATATAACAGTATTGTCAAACTTACTAACATAGGAATTTTGTATTTTATCAGGTGACGTATATGAATGTTGATAATCAAGCATATCTCCTTAGCTATAAGGAATCAACTTTGGTATCATCATGTGTAAGGTAAGCCAAACATTATTATCATTAACCAGATTTGGTATTCGTGTGTGTTACTCAAATCAATAAAACAGTTTTGTTACTAACCAGCTGTGGTATGGTTGTGTTACTCAGATTGATAAATCAGTATTGTCACTAACCAGCTCTGGTATTTTAATTTGAGTAACACAACCATACCAGTGATAATACTGATTTATTATGCTAAGTAATACAAGAATACCACAGCTGGTTAGTGACTATACTGATTTATTAACATCTATATATTCACATAATCTTAAAAGATAAACATAAAAACTTCCATTCACTGGTTTTATCAATTTAACAAACGTCAGAATAATCTCACAAACTAATGAATTTAATTCTTTAACCAACTTATTACCTGTTTTCAGTAACAAGTTTATTTTAAATTTGCTTTGAGGATGTTAATAGCAGTAGTTAAGTAAATAATTTGGTATATCAGTATTTAAGTTTACAACTTTAACTTCTCTTGACAGACTTTGAATTTTCTTGAAATATAGTATGCAAATGTATCATGTAAAAACATGTGAAATATAGATTGATAATAAGATAAACACAGCAAAAGTATAAGATTATAAACGGTGAAAAGCAGGCATGTCAAGTTTCTCTAACAAAATACGACATACTGAATGGTTGCCACAGTGAATAATCATTGTATTAAAACCATGGTATTTTATTTTTTGAAACTTAACAAAACTATTAAAGAAATATTAGGTGTCAAACTTGTTAACAAGGTACCCTCTTTTTAGAAAATAAAAGTTTTTAGACAGCTTGACTGGGTAATGTTATATTAGGTGTCATGTGACTCAAAATGATCATATACACGTAAGATATCAGATTAAAAATCATCAAAGCAGTATTAGAATATCTGAAAGCAGATGAAACATTTACAAAGACAAAATTACAGAAATATATCATCTCTGGGGTAATTTGAAGAACTCACATTTTCTAAAACTCGAAGACATCGATCTATCTTTCGTATCCTATCCAACTGGACATCCTCTGTATGTTGCAATGGTTCTTGTGGATCAAAATATGCTACACATGTTTTAACTGAAAGAAAATATTCTTTTTATCAATTAAAAATTATTTCAATATCCACACTCTAATACATTAAAAAAATAATGTACTCTGCATTTTTTTTCTTGTTCGCATCAGTTTGAGAAAATATAAAGTGATCATGGTTCATATTTTGCTATGCTACAATAAGAATCAAATTTCAAGAATCTTATTACAACTAAAGAATGCTGATATTTGTTGATGCTTTCTAAAACTGGTAATCAAATTCCAAATTCATCAAAATTAAAAATGTAGTGTTTATTTAGCCCTCCCTAATTTTTAACTTATAGACAAGAAGCAGCAAGTCAACACTATCAACTGCCACCTCTCAGATTACTCTTTACCAATGAAGAGTGGGATTGACCATCACATTATTATGTCCTCATGGCTGAAAGGGTGACCATGGTGATGGGTTTCCATCTTGCAACCCTCAGAGTGAGTCTATTGCCCTAACCACTAGGTAATGCCATGCAGCAGTATGTAATGACTAACATGTCTTAACATAGTTATAATCACATCTTGTTATCAGTTTAAAATTTTTTAATCATAAACTTCTTCCATTGGAGTGAAACACTAATAACTTACGAAGAAAGTGACCATCACTCTATTTTCTCAATCATTCTTTTCACTTGTGAAACAAAAAATATTTGCAGTGAACAATATTACTTATCACACCTGTGTCCACTATATGATCAAGGCCTCCAAGGGTTCGAATGTCCTCTTTAAACCATTCACCAGCTTTTCGGGAAGACAAACTCAAGAGTGTTTCTGTAGCTAAATTCCCAGTCTGCAAAACAAAAAGTAAATAAAAAAAAAACACTTAGCTATTAAAAATCTTTAAACATGTTTACTTATGTTCAACGAAATACATATAAATCTTGGTAGAACATTTAACATTCAACATTTTTTTTATATTATCAAAGTAATTATTTGTATAATGTTCTACACTGTACCCAATCACAGAGCTCAATTATATTTTGTTCTCATGAAATTTATTACTTTCGTAATTTACTTGTTTAATAAACTCTGTAAACAACTCGTTAATAAAGAACATTATTTTATTTTTCCACATTTCACTGAAAGTTAATTCTGCTTTATAGATATCTACTACTTTTTACTCAATAAAAAATACCTTACATTAATTTTGTCTAAACTCAGATGTTTTGCATGTCCTTTGAGCTTCATTTGTTCACAAAGCTGTACAACTTTCTCTCGGTTTTTAGACACTTGCACTCTGCCAGAAAGGGCATCTCCATCTTCAGAGGAGCTCTGTGACATAAGCTCTAGATCAACATCTTCAAGGTCAGTTTCCAGAAGTTGCAGCATCAGTGAAAGTGATCCAGCATCCAGATCTATGGTGAGTCGGTCCTGGCTGAGAATAAATAGGAGAGTGGCTGTGCACAGTGCAAGGTTCTGTGGGTAAATAAACAGTAAAAATGATATAATGCCTGCTTGAATAACTATTAATACATTTATTATAATTACAATCATCTAACAGTACTATAGCAGTACTAACAATTTATAATGTTTACACTGTACAGCTTACTGTAGCAAATAATGATACAGCAATTTTTGTATTCTTCAAAATTGTTGATTATATGCATACAATACATAGTTTACATTAAAATGGTCACCTGTTCACCACAGTTATTATATTTTATGATGCAAACTGGGAGTCACAAAATTGGGATATGAATTTTGCATGTGTACTTATTTGTGTTAGAATCTTGTATATTTCTTTTTTAAAACAGATAACATAAACACTAGTAACAAAGAACTATTTATCACAAAATGTCAAACGACTTAATGTCTATATGATGATTATCCAAGATGGTATTATGGTATATCACAATTAATCAATCATACATTATATGTTGGATAGTAAAAACATATGCTTCAAGCTCAGTATATTAATAAATAATGGAGCTGAGAAATTAATAGAATTTGCTAACTGATTAATTATATGGCTCTTGAATCAATTACATTAAACTAATCAATTATTCTCACACAAGATTTGGATAGTTGGAATAATCATGAATAGTAATAATCGTACACACTGATTTCAATTAGTTCATTAAATTTCAAAAATTTTGACACTGATTGATTAAGCTGAACAACTTTGAATTAATTAAAAATAATAATTACAAAAATTAAAAAAGCATGTGTGAATTGTGTGTGTGTGTTCCTTAACTCTCAACACAATACTATAATAAACACACCCATGACAATCTACTCTTATTACCAATAATATCAAGCAAACCTCTTAATAATAAACTACATATTAACTCATAAAATCAAGTGCTCTTTAGAAGTTATTCTGGACACATTCAAGTACTATCAACCCAATTATGTAATGTAAATATAAATAATTCACAACCAGAAGCAGATAAATTAGAGAAATGAGTCTGAAGAAAAAACTAAAGTTGTGGTAATTCAAGAATTCTGCAATACCCAGAGAGTCAAGGACCTAGTATATGTATATGTCTGCAAGTCGAACAAAATAGACAAGACTCTCAGTGCAAAGCTGAAGCAATAATAAACACCTTATTTAATGAAGAAAACAGTAATCAATGGTACAGATAGAGGGCAATTGTTTAGTTGTTCAAGTTAAAAGAGAAACAAACAAATTAACTATATTTAATGAAACAAAAATTAAAATAAACTTTGCTTTGGAATAGACTGAAACTGTCTGACTGACTGGATGATCAAAAAGAGAGGTAATATGATTTACAGAACAGGTTCCACAAAGACAGTTAAAAACCAGGACGAGTTTTGCCTCTTCCAAGTCAGAAAATGTTTAATAGCATCAAAACTGTATTTACAATTAACATTCTCTCTTAGCTGACCAATCAGAATACTGAATCATAAGAAACCAGAAATATCTCTTCTTCATGTGACAGATGTAGTGGAGACCCTATACACAAGATGAAGTAGGACATTACAACAATGATTCCAATGTGTGTGCAGGAGGGTGCAATATTGCTGAAAGGGGTGTGTGGTATATCTTAGTATAGTCTTGAAATAAACTGGTTATCATGATTAATAAAATTTTAAGATGACCAATAATGGGGTTCAGAAACTGGATAGATTACTGACCTATATTCTTAGATTAAGAGAAGTGGGCGAAACAAGGAAGGATGGTTGTAATTAAGGTAAGCATAGGATAAAAAAAAGGTTGCAAGCTGCTGCACTATAATTATCCCACGAAACACCATATGAAGTTTCTAGACTTTTCTTCTTATAGCTATAGGTTGTCTTGACATTATCTATATTATAGCACTAATTTTTTACTTTTGTTTTAAATTATTATGAAACACTAAATAACCAAAAGTGCTCAATGCAGTAACATTGCACATAACTAGTAGCACAAATAACTGACAGTGAAATGGTTACAGAATATATGTTTATTGTAAACTTTAGCATTTCATAGATATGTAAATACACACTAAAAAAAAAGAGAAGGAAGTTTCTTTAAGACAGCAACTGGTTTTAAGTCAAAGAAAATTAACTTTATTGTGCCAATTTTTTTTATTTTAAACAAACTAACATAAACAGAACTATATTTTAGTTGAACAACTGCTTTTATATGAATACAAAAATGCTTATCACTTAAGTTATTCTCAAATTCTATTCTTTGGAGAATATTCTAGAAATGCTTAATTTTATATTATAAACTACTAATGACACATATAAAAGATGAATCCCCAAAACAAAATTCATCAAAAACAGATCCAATTTGACAGTAATATTATTAAACATGCATTATAAAAACAAAGAATATTGAAGAATATTTTCAAAGATGTAGGGAAAATGTCACTTTTACTGAATTTTTGTTCTTGTGCATCTTACTATCTATCTATATACTACTAAAACTCTGAGATTGTTTGCTTGTCTGTAATTAAATACAGCAAAAATGGTGCATAATATGAGAATAGAAATATTAAGAGAATATGAGAAATGAGCATAGAAACAGAATAAAACAAGTTTCATTAAAATCAGGCCAAGGGTTACCGAGTTAGAGTCATTTTTCGGGTCACTTTTATGAAAATTTCTAGCATGAGTAATTTTACATCACACTACCATTCATGCTCTTTACGAAACTTCTTCGTTCAGATCTATTTCCCTATTTCATCAAAAGATGGCAACGTAAGCACAACAACTTTAAGATGCTTATCATTAAACAACATACAAGCACATGTAACGTATAGTGTGTGATATGTAAACCATAGTTACATTAAAATACTTTTGTCAACTTCGCTGGTCATTGAAAATGAATTTGACACTGTAATGTAATTTTCATAAGCTGTTTTGTTTTGTGAAGCATTAATTAGAACCAAACATGCCATTGAATGCAGCATTTAGGTGTTGTGCTGACTTACGAAAGTATCCCATACATCTATCTATCTTCTATATACTACTAAAACTCTGAGATTGTTTGTTTGTTTGCTTGTCTGTAATTAAATACACCAAAAATGGCACACAATAGCACCATATTTGTAAGAATATGGTACCCCCCTAAAATGAGAATAGAAACAGAATAAAACAAGTTTAGTTAAAATCGGGCCACGGGTTACCAAGTTAGTGCTGTTTTTTTGGGACACTTTTATGAAAATTTCTAGCATGAGTAGAATAATTGAGTAGAGTAATTTTACATCACACTACCGTTCACACTCTTTACAAAACTTTTTCATTAAAATCTATTTCCCTGTCAATGTTCCTATCTTCATTAAAAGATGTAAGATGACAAAAACAAGATCTTGAAGAATTTCTCAATAATGTGCCTTGGTTATGGTAGGTAAGGAAATGAGAAAATTTTCTCAGTCAAAAAATTATTCACTGTGAGACAGTGAGAAAGATTTTTCATTTGGTGAGTTTCATAGTGTATCAGTTATCAAGTTTTGCTGTTTCTTGCAGTAATTTGAGCAAGTAAGTATAAGATGTTTTTTTGAAATAGCATTGTTTGGTTTTTTATAGCAATTACGTTCTAATAAACCAGGAATAACATTACTATTACCTGTTATTTCTTATTTTCAGGCATTTTGAATCAACTGTGAATAAGATTTGTTCATCACAATACCTGAAAACTCTGACTTCACTTTTCTGGAAAATGAAATGGTCTTTCCTTTTACTCCTGATCAACAATCAAATATCTTTTCTTCAATTATGAATAACATGAATAGATTGAAATATTTAATTAAATTATCTCAAAATAAACCTTCATTTCGGTGCAATATTTAAATTAGCTTGAATTCTTCATGACCTCTGAATAGTGGGTGATCCAATCGGTTATGGGTGGTCTAGTATTCAATAATTTTGACAATGAAACTTTCAAATGGTTCATTTTTAGTTATATGGTATTGGCTATGCACAACAAGTGAAAGATCCACACTACCACATATTAATGAGGGTTAATCTACATTTTATAAATATTGTATTCCAGGTCCTATGATATTTTCGAAACTACTTTATTCATACAAAATCTGATGACCATGATTATATGTTATTGCTCACCATTACAATTTCCATTTTAACAAACTTCAATGAATGATAGAGGGGTCATATTTTGAGAAATTTCTATGTATCTTTCACTGTACATGGACATCAGCTTCCAAGACCACATTAAAGTAAACAAAAGTTCACAGCTTCACTGGGGTACTTGCTGTGATTCAAGTTTCTTTGCCATCTTTCTCATGAAAGTAGAGGTAGATTTTGAATTGTGGCTGGAAGCTTGAGTGTTTTTGTCAACTTACACCAATGACTTCTTGGGTCAGAGGGTTCTCTTTCATAACCACAGTCTTTATTTGGAAGACTGGCTTAGGATATGATTTTGAGCACATTGCTGTATTAAACACTTTGCTCTATGAGTATGTTTTTTTCCATGCAGGTCATTGAAGACTCCTTTCTTTGAAAGTGTGGTGTCCTTTGCCTTTACCCTATCAAGAAACTCACTTTATGTATACCCTTCCCCAGAATGATGGGGAGTGACAATGATGGGAGTCATCTATAAAATGGTCATGACTTTTTTGTGAACCAAATATATATATTAAGCATGTCATCTGTGATGCCATGACTTGCATCAGCAGAACCATACCACTGTGTTGACATATGCAAATTGTTCTTATAAAATGTAATTCACCCAATTCAGTAAACTTTCACGTATATCACAAGATTGGATTTATGTTTATACAGCAGTGCTATACACAATTCACATACACCAATATTTGCTACTGTTTCATTATCACCTAAAGCTACAAACAAATAACCAATATGGAGAAAACACTATTTGTGTGTCACTAGAGTTTGAAGCACGGCATTTTCAACGTCATAAAAGATAACAGTAATAACATTGCCAGATGATGGTAAAAAAAAGAAAATAATAGCTAAATCATATATAATAAAAAGAATTAGGGGTAAATACAAAAAATGAGACTGGTCCATTTACAAGAAAAAACATTTTTTCTATACTTACTTGTATATTCAATAAAATTGGTTTATTGATAAATATGACTTGAAAAAATGTTCAACAATCTATATCTCATATTTAATTTTGAAATGCAGTTATGTTGGATTCTATTTTTATATAACTGTATTGCAATGTCAAAGTACTTTTAAATCTAAACTGATGCTTGAATAAAACAAACTACAAATGATCTATTATGATGTAATTACCCTAGAAGCACAAAAAAATCTCTCAGACCAAAAGAATTGCTCAATTAAGGTGTTTATACAATAGCCATATATATGAAAGAAAAATGAGATGAACACCTTACATTTTTTTTCTACTAAATACGAAGTAAAAGCATCACTTATAATAATACTGTTCTATCATAGTTCGTTTTTAAGTCCAATTATAAAAAAAAAGAACATAAATATAGCTTTTTAGCTGCTGTTATGATGTAAATAAAAATATGAGTTTTAATGAAGAGCATACATAAGCTTTGGCCATCCTGAAATTCGGACTAACCATTTCATCATCTTTGTTAAAATTATAGCTGTAATATATTATTTGTTGTTAAACAAGAAAACACACACTGAAGACTTGCAAACAGTTAGCATTATATAATGAATCATTCTCAAATAACTTATATGATATTCAATATCCTTTGATTATGATCATATCAATGCCTCGTTTGACAGGCCAAAAAACCTCAAAAATTTCTGTTTTATATATGATTATCAAGTGAAATACAAATTATTATTTTATGTGCCAAAAAAATTTAATTTCAAGATGATGAATGACAAACCAGTTAAATTTAAGTATACCATTAACATATGCAGTAACATCATGGAACAGTTAGGTAGCTTTTCACATGTAGTAAAGTTAGACTGGACTTATAATCTGGCTTTGGCATGGTTTTGGAATAACTATTTGTATAAAATAAGGCTATCTTTAACACCACAGTTTTGAGTCACTTTTACAACCAGATATTCTATTGTCAACCACCAGAATAAAAAATATTTTTTAGGTATATCTGTCACTTTTAGTTACTATTGTTGTACTACCTTACTATTATTTCCTTTTGTACTTCATAGACATTATGCATCTGACTAACTCTTGTGTACTATTACTTACCACGGCATTTCGGTTATGTATGCTCAATTTATTTTTGAAACATGATACACTTATTTGACAGCTTTATATACACATACACACAGTTGAACTTACTGGCTCTGTGGGAGCATCCATTAAGGCACTGAAGATCTTGGGAGCAGTTCCGTGGGCACGAATATGAATTCTAAAGGAGGGAACCATACACTTGGTGGCGAGGCTGAGAACACTGAAATTTAGAGAAAAAAAAAGTTTTAGTTGAAATGGTTGATCAGTAAAATAACTGTATCAAAATTCATTTTTCTATATCTCATTCCAGAATTATTTCCTAATTACCCCCCCTATCTATTAGCTGACAATAAAACACAGGTTATCATGATATATAGTAATAATAACATTTCAATACACAATAAAAACACCACTGCAGGAACAAGCTAACTAAATAATAAAATATCACAAGCTACTTTAACTACAATCTCTTGAAACTTTATTCTTATTCACACTGGACTTCATCGCAAGTTTATGAGAGGATGTACATATATTTGGCTAACCAAAAAGCAGCTTTGAATAAAAAGCCAAGTTGCTTGGTTAGCCCATAGAATAGTTTTTTAAATAAAGAAAGCTATTAACTTGGCTATCTCATATACCAGTTTAGCATGTAACCCCCCCCCCCCCTTAAAAAAATATATATAGAGGAAGCCAAGTTATTCTGCTACATGATGCAGAAAAACAGCCTTTTTTGGCTACTCTACAAGACTGATGTAGTTTTTAACACTTTGTCTTCAAAAACATTATTTGTCAAATTACCATAATTTTCAGATTTTGACAGTTTCTAAATGATGGTACCAATTTACATCTTAATTTCCTAATGTTGGTACAATGTTGTAGGTTCCAAAGACAGTGTGCAAACCTACATATTTCTTTATCTCAAAAGTCCAGCCAAATTCTATCCTTACACTCCAATAAAGTTAAAACTGAGTCTTGAGGCATTTGTGATGCAATAGCCTAGTTGCTTAAAGCATCTGAACATCATGTTTGGTTGAGAGTTTAAATCATGCCCAGTCTCAAATTCACTTCTTTTATGGCCACTTTTTCAATAGAGTTCATAACTGATATTTTTTTAATTAAGTAAATGCAGCTTGGTTATAATATTATTCTTTCTAATTTAATAGTTTAACTTAACTCTTAATTTTACCTTAAACATCTTGTTCCAATTCCATTAACAAACTGAAGACCTTCTAAGAGATATTCTACATCATCATTGAATTCCTGTGTTTCACCAAACTCATGACATTGGTGGGCTTTCTTCACATTCTTGACTACAGTATACAGCTGAAAGAGCAATCAAGAACTATCTGTATTAATAATTTTTTAAAGTGTGTACATTTAAGCTTTACCACATATTAAAACACACGCATAAGCTAAGTATGCCTTCAGTATCTACTCTTTATGAAAAATAGTTATGATGTATTGATGGAATGTGATAATGGTTGAACATTACCTCTTTAACTTTCCGTGGACATTTGTAAGAAGTGACAGGATCATGCCATGGTCTGGCTGGATGATGTACCAGTCTGGTTAAGACTGTTTGCATCTCTGGTACTTCTTCAAACTCTTTTACTAGTTGTGGTTTCTTGAAATTCTCATCCTAATGAATAAAACATTCTTTTATTAAAGAAAACATAAGAAGGAATGTTACCTAGATACACAAAAGGTAGACTGACTTTTTAACTTTTGAATCTGAAAGAATTTAACAGTAAAACCTGCAATAATTTGTTCAAGTACACACAATTTTTATTACTACCAAGTTTCCTCATGCTTTTTGTTTTATTATTGTTTAGACTGGAGTATGAAAAACACAAAAAGTAAAAGAAAGGAAAATAGAGAGTGCACGTTCTAATAAATACTCAATTAATTCCTTTGTGTAATACTTTACTATCATACCATAGAAGTAATTCCATGTATGATTTGTTAAAATTATTGAGTAAGTAATTTAGATGTAAATAGTTGAAACGTAATTAATTTTTACGTGTTAATTCAGTGACTGCTTCTCAAATCTACTTACCAATGGGATAAAACACAGCTGGTTTAAGAAAAAGCGTGATAAGTATATGAATGAAAGCGGTTGGGTTTAAAATTTTATTATTATTATTTTTTAAATAATTTTAATTTAGTTCTGAGGATGGAACAGTTTAATTACAGGTATGATTTCTCTGTCTGTACCTGTTTTTTCAGCAATTCTTCAAACTAGGACTATTGAATTTGGTTAGAAAAAATCCAGTGGCATGTATGTCAACTTGCATAGCTGTTATGCGAGATATACAAATATATATAAGTTCTGGTTTATTCTATTTCACTAAATATATACACTATTTTATTATCATATATATATATATGTATTTGGTAGGGCAAATAGGATTTTAGGTTGTATCTATAGAAATACTGAATACAAGTCTAAAGAGGTTATACTTTCATTGTACAGGTCACTGGTTAGGCCATATTTGGAATATT
>NW_013667819.1:42312-45103 GCF_000517525.1 Limulus polyphemus | reverse complement strand
GTTCAGTTTTGGGCTCCTTATCTTAGAAAAGACAGGAAATGGTTCAGAGAAGGGTTACTAGAATGGTGACTGGGATGGAGGGGTTGTCATATGATGAGAGGCTGAAATCTCTCAAATTGTTTTCTCTTGAAAAAAAGAAGAGTTAGAGGGGATCTGATTGAAGTGTTTAAGATTGTAAAGGGAATTGATAGTGTTGATGTATCACCTTTTTTATATTTAACAATGAGAATAGTTGGACTAGGGGACACAAATATAAATTTTAGCAAGGTAGGAGTCATCTTCAGCTAAGACAGTTTAATTTTTCAACAGGGTGGTTGGCTTTTGGAAAGGGTTGCCTTTGGATGTTGTAGAGGCAGTAAATTTAAGTGGTTTAAGAAAAAGCGTGATAAGTATATGAATGAAAGCGGTTGGGTTTAAGATTTTATTATAATAATAATTTTTAAATAATTTTAATTTAGTTCTGAGGATGGAACAGCTAAGATTGACCAATAGGTCCCATGTTGTCCCAAAATATTATGTTATGTTATATGTTATTATTTACAATGATCCAAAACGTTTTTAGCCAATCTATCTACTTTTAGTTGTACTTATTTGTCTTGGATATATCAGGTTTATGGTTACATTTTGTTACCCTGCCTCTACCCAATAGCCTTTTTTTGTTTTAACTTTTAATTTTGAGTTATAGTTGTTTTTTTTAACTAAGGTACTAAAAACTTATTGAAACTTATTTTTTACTACAGAAGAAACTGAAAATACACCAACTTATCCACTTTTAAGGGCAAACCCAAATACAAACATAGATGGTCAAAACATTTTGTCTTAGTTGATTATCATCATATACCTTAACCCTACCAATATTTTGCAGATTATTAGTAAACATTATAAGGTTTTCATATACAAAATATCCAATTTTTTGTAATTAAGTTTTAAGATTTCTTAAGTGATGTTTTTATCATGCCTTTTTTTTTGCATGTTGACTATCCAACATGCAAAGTAATTTTGATTTTTAAAATTGAAAATACTTTTATGCATCAGAACTCTTTCAAATTTCACATGCAAAATCTTTATAACCTCCAGCTAATTATCAAATGTTTTTTTTTAGAAAAAACTTTATATATTATCTGCTATTTTCACTACTGTATCTCTGTGCAAGTTTGGTCGATTTGACCGACCTCGTAACCGCCATAAAAATAAATATAAATTATGCTTTTTTCGTTCTAGAATGACTACAAAGTATAACATAAAAACACAAATGTTTAGTCTAAGTAGCTTAAATTTCATAACATTATACATTTATATGTATTTATTATTTTTATTATATTGACCTTTCAACCATGCCTGGCTAACATAACAGAAGTTGCAATGAAGCAGTGCATGTGCACTCATGTTATTGTAGCCAAGAGTATAAAAAACTGGCTTTTATAAAGTGACCTGTCTTGCTGTGTTTTAGTGGACTAGTATTTTGTAAAATACAGTCACATTTCACTTATAATACATTATATATGTATATACATTATTATTATTATTTACAAATAAGTTCTTAAACTTATTTTTCTTAAAACATATAACAGTAAATAAAGAAACAATTATCTCTTCTAGTTACGAAATTTATACTCATTTACTGCTTGCCATAGGTTGCTAAGCCTTCACAAATTTCAGACAACATTAATAATACTCAAAGCATCAGATTAAACAAGGTTGGTAACATGATTGCTCTTATAGAGTGTCCATTTATAACTTCAGCTGCTCCTGTCTTTACTTAAACAAATTCAAACGTTAACTGAACCAACTCTCTGATGTACAAACTTGTGTACACATAGACAGATAATACCTTAATGAAAAAAGAATGAGAGAAAAGATAAATATAAAATAAAATTGACATTAATTGAAAAAGACAAGCATCCTAAATCATTCCATTCTTGATGGATTAGATGCTAAAAGTTAATATAATTTTGCTTGTTTTCGGAATATGTGATGCATCTACACCATGTTAAAACTTTGATTTACTGAACTGATCTTATGGTTACCTCTGTGACGTCCTGTGTTTCCTTAGTTGACTGCCAATGCCTATGGTTGTACACAGCTTTGTTCTAAAGATGAGAAACAGATGTAAGTACCTTTATGTATGCACACAAACACACACAAAAATAAATTAATATTTAAGTTCTGTAATGCATATTAGTATATAAAAGACATTTTAATACTAGTAATAAATGACCTTATAACATGAAATTTATTTTTCTTTAAATGGACATTGCAGTAGGTGAACCACATTCCCTATTTTGAAAAGTAAACCAACCAAAATTTGTTAAATCTAGGGGCCAGCAGAGATGGGAAAAATCCCCTTAAGCGTTACTCATGATAGCCCAGTAGTGCCTGAACGAATACATGTTTTTCTAACAATGTTAGGATTTTGCCTCATTTTTGGCTTATTTACCACCCAGGAATTAGATTTCATGTTGTCCAGGAGAAGAGCATACTTTTTCTAGAAATAGTGTGGATCCCACTAGTGTGCTATTACTCTATCTCATTTTCCAATACCTCTTTTTTTCTGTGTGGATCTTGCCCTCACTGGCCCCTCCACCTTGTCAATGTGGGATTCTAGCTAAAGTGTGAGGTAAGCGTGTTTCAGAAGTTAACATTTTCATCTACTGAAAATGTAATTTCAATAATTCTTACCTCCATTCACACTCTCCCACCCTTCCTCCCCATGAAATGGCCTAATTTTGGGTCTGCTAATTTGGACCATCTCGAATAGTAAATAGGAAGTAGTAACAGGGAACTTATATAC
>NW_013667819.1:40578-42105 GCF_000517525.1 Limulus polyphemus | reverse complement strand
GGTGGAGACAATCACACAATTTAACTTGCTTTGGGCAATATAGTGGGGTATAAAGGCTGGATCAAGCAAGGTAAGGTTCATACCAATTCTTAGATGGGCAGAGAAGAGAAACCATCATTGAGATAAAGCTAAAGTGTGAGAGGAGGTGAGTGTGTTTCGGTTGTTTTAACTAATAATGGACAAATAATACTGACGTGAATCCATTGATCTCTGTATAAATCATGACCAAAGCCACTAAGTGCACTGACAGAAAATTTAAGAAGCTCTTCTTATTGAACAACTATGACCATAGATGAAGACAGAAAAAGGATGGAGTTTATAATTATTTTATTTTTTTCATCTTATATTATTTATATCTGTCACTTTGAACTTTTTGTTTACTACAGGTTGCAGTTTATTATTTCAACAACAAGGAATACTATTTAATATTCAAATGCATGTTGTAGAAATACAGGTTACAGATTTGAATAGTACTTATTATTTAAATCAACTGAATCTTTGTACTGTCAGTTACGGCTTGTGTTTTAGTGGAACACTCCCAAAGAAGCTGTGAAGTGAAACACTGAATATCCATTAAAAACAAAAAACTCATTTGGTGTTAAAATAACTAATATTCTTATAGAGGTAGCAATGCCTTTCTTATTTCTCATTACATTTTGATAGATATAATCTGACTGTATAACCATTTCAAATTAATAGTAATTAATCTGTAATTAGCTTTTAAACTTATGAAACAGCTACATGTATGATGTTGAACTGTATGTCTTAAACCTTTTTATTTTTTTACACTATTACTAGGAACTCTATATAAAATCAACAAGTTAGCTAACACACAACAACCAAAATCTAGTTGAAATGGTTACAAGCTGCAGTTTTGACATACAGCATGAAATATTTAATATAGCTTTTGTAAAAATTCAAATAACAATATTATCCAAGAATCATAACATGGGTGATAGTCACAACAAAATAAATAGCTACAGTTTTGATTTATGTTAACTTGTTTTTTATTTTTTGTATTAACAAGCTTTTGATTGCTATACTGCAGCTGTCTACAGAAAACCTGAAGATGGCTCCAGTTTAGCATACAAAAGCTTGCTAATACAAAAATAAAGTAAAATTAAAGTGGAGTTAACATGTAGATACTTATTTAGCTGATACAAATAAGCATAGCTTCTATTAAGTAGTTTCATGTTAGCCTTACTAATTTTAATAAACTGATTCTGCATTAACCCTTACCCAAACTGGTGTAAAACCAGCTTAACCAGTTGGTGTTAGGAGACTTGTAAGAGATTTCTTTTTTTTTTTGTCAGTCTGTTAAATCATTGTATTCTGAGTAGTTATGGATACACTTTAAACTAAAATATTGGGTTAGACATGACAAAACTTCTTATATTTGAAAGTATAAAATATATCTTAACTTTTAGAAATCTGAAAAAAACAAATCTCCAAATTTCAAGTCTAAATAAATGCATGAGAAAACGAAACCTTTTTTTTTAAACAAAAACTTTATTTCCAAAATGACTA
>NW_013667819.1:22710-39618 GCF_000517525.1 Limulus polyphemus | reverse complement strand
TTTTATTATTATTATTAATTTTATAATTATTATTTTATCCATTTTTATGTTATTATTATAATTTTATCTATTTTTATGATCAACAACTCAAAACTGTTCGACTATACTCATATCACGTACACTTTTCCGTTATATTGTTGTAGCTGTATTTCGTTTTCGGTTACTATAATTTAAAATCAGTTTGGTAACCTGTGACGTTCATAGACCCTTGATGAAGGTGTAAGCCGAAATGTCGGGTACAAGTAATTAAACATTTTTCTGAAGTTGTTTATCATCTTCATTAAATAATCTATTAATCTAAATTACATTTATATTGATTCATATTATGAAACCAACCAAGTAACTGAAATTTTTGTTTCTGATAATTCCAACAACTGATTAATTGACCATCGTTAATTAAATCAGTTAATCGAAATTAGACTTTCCAATTATTACACCTTTCAGTTATTCCAACAACTGACTAATTGAAATTGTGATTACATTGACTGTCATGAAAATATTCAACTAATCAAATTTCTGATTATTTCAGCTATCCAAGTAACTGAAATATTGCTATTACATTTGTTCATTGTAAAGCAAAGTACAAAGCTACATAATGTGCCATCTGTGCTCTGCTCACTGCAGGTATCAAAACCCCATTTTAGCTTTAGAAATTGCTCAGCTTTGGGTCAGCATGGATATATCCATAGGAAGGCCAAGAACTAATCCTGAATGATCTGGATAGCAAAGAAAATGATGATTTAAAGATTAGATTAAATAGATGAGACAAAGAACTAAGAGAAAGAGCAGAGCAAGAAAGAAGATATATGATATGAAGAAAAGGCTTTGGGATCAAATAATCCAGAAACATCAGTAAAAACATGATGATGAAAAATGGTGTGAAATGTAACCCTCTAATGAAAAGGTGGTGCCAAAGATACTTTGTTCAATGTAATCTACTAACTATGGAAGAGTGCAAAATTGTTCATAAAATAAAAGCTATACTGAAAAACAGGTATAAAGCAGATAAATGATATCCAGATTCCACCCATTTGGAATCAACTGGTTCAAAATAATCTCGAATGCAAATCATCATGCGACAACCCTCCACCAATAAGAGCGACACACTCTCCTGATGCATGTGACTCCCTCTATTCAATTCTACTGAATTATCACTTCGAGTTTTGGCAGAAAATGGAATCACCGATTTTCAGTGAGGAGGAAGGGTGGGAAGTGCGAAAGGAGGTAAGTATCTATTGGAAATATATTTTCAGTATAAGAAAATTATAACTTCCAATACGGTAAATTACCTCTTCTCACATAAATAGCTAGGATCCCACCTTCAATAGTTGGAGGGACTGGTGCAAGAGAAAGAAAGAAACATCCTTCAAAAGCCTCTGAAGGACACCCTAAAAGAGTAGATCCTCACAGTAGAGGATCATAAATGGAAGACTGTACCAGGTATACTCCTCGCCCATTGTAGAAAGATGTCGCAGATATGGGAAGAAATATGGAGGAGCACATCCAATAGGGAGAGAACTATGGCTGATTAGGATTACAAACCATATGGTATATGAATCTCAATCCCAAAAAACATAAATGTGGGTGAGAGTAAAAAGGATGTACCCCCAGGTGTAAAGTGGCTAGCGCACAATGGACCATACATGGCAAGTCAACTACCTCCAAAACCCAGGCTGTTGGGAACTGTCATCCACATGGAGGTAGAATGAGGGTCATACAATTATTGAGGCAACTACAATCCCAAACCCAGCCACCAGGAACCGACAACCATGTGGGAGTAGGAAAGATGATTATACCACTGACAAGTCAACTACAATCCACAACCCAGCCATCTGATGGGGGTAGGAAAGAGGATCATACAATCTTCACCTCAAGTTCATCAGACTGGTAGGAATCTTGTATCCCCTAGTCTAAGAATGGGACACATGATAGCAATGTGAGAAATCAATCGACTGATCCAGAAACCTGACTTCTGATATCGTAAAGATGTCTTTGTAATGTAAACCATCTCATCAGAAACAAACTGACAATAACAACCCCTAGCACAATAACATCTTCGGTATAATAAAATTATCAAGGGATAGTGTAAGAACAAGAACTATATTAATCTGCAAGTACCTCCATCATGACCCACAACACAGATGAAGGAACAAGAGTATAACTGACTGAAGAGAGACACCTGTAATACATGTGTGAGGACTTATGTGGACTGGTTCAGCTCTAAATCCAAACCCAGCCACTTGGAACCCACATTCACATGGGTGAAGGATGAAGGATCCCAATACAAGGGGTGAACTGCAATTTTGACAGCTCACTTCAATTACACATAGTGGAGGGCACATAATCATCTAACCCGCGGAACGCCACTGCCCTACTCTCAAATGAATGGTTTTATCATTATATGTATATTTTATCATTATCACATTCAGGAGGATGCCTCCATGGTCCACCACCCCAGGGGCTTGGAAGTGGAAAGTGGTAAGGACTCCCATACTCCACAGGAAGAAAAATAGGGGGTGGGGGGTAGAAATAGTGGTGAAGAGTCTGGAGGGAAGAGTCCATGAAAATATGTAAATCCAAATAAGGGGAGGAAGTGGAACATCCACCAATACCAATGTGTAAGCTTTGTCAAACCACCAATGTAGATCATGTAAAGGGAAGGAGGAAGAGAAATAGGAGCCTCTAATGAATCCTACGCAAGATTCCATTGGTCATGCAGAATCCACTGAAGAGACTGCATATGTGCTCAACCCAAGGGGATAAGAGCTTCCATGGAAGACCACATCCCAGAAAGCAATAGAACCTCACAAACTGTAATAGAGGGAGCAATAAGGGTGTGGAGAACTGAAATCTCCATCGAATGAATTTGAAGCAGAGAAGTTTGGGTCCAACTGAGATAAGTGTTAAAAAAAACACCCAAATGAACAAGATACTGGGTAGGTATAAGAAATGACTTCTCCAATTTGATTAACCAGCCCACATGGGTGACCTCCTGTTCGGAATGAGCTAACTGAAGCCAGTCACCCATGTAATGATGGAAGTGCAACCCTTGAACATGTAAATGTCAGGCAAATGCTTTGACTACCCAATAAGACATACAGGACCCAAGCAAGAATGAAGAGCTGGGTGGGAAACTGATAGACTACCCCATGATGAACAAACCAAAGATAGTGTCTCAACTGACGAGATATCGGGATATGCAGGTAAACACTCGCAATGTATACCTTGGTCATCCACAAACCCAGAGAAATAGCCCACCTGAGGATGAGAAAAGACCCCATGGTAAATCGGGGTAGAACCAAAAATTGATTGAGGTGGAACAAATCAATCACAGGCTGCCAGTCGCCAGTTTTGGGTATTACAAACATCCTAGAATAAAAACCTGGAGAAGGATGATTGACAGGCTCAATGGCCTGCTGGGAGAGAAGATCTTGGACCACCTCACATAGATACTGACTATTGGTAGGATCCTGAGGCAATGGAAAGGAAATGGGTGTCTGAGGTAACAGAGAGGAAGGAAATTGTATGAGAAGTCCCTCAGACAAAACCCAAATAACCCACAGATCTGTGGAGAAAGGTCACCTAAGGGGAACAAAATTGGACAAGTGAGTCCCCACTGGACTGGAAACCACTGGGTAATAACCAGTACTGTTGGTGATGTGTCCATCTGCATCAAATAAAATGATGAGATGAGGAACCCCTGGAGGAAGGAACAGGCAACGGCTGAGGAGCTGGATGGAAAACAGTTATAGAGGCATGTCTACTAAAATCCTACTGCAGAGGAAATGGAGCCATATGCAAATCCTGGAGATAAGGAGGTAGTAAATGAACCTGGAACAAGACTGCATCCCTCCCCAGGAGATCCCAACAACAGAGAAACTACATATATAAGGCTACAGCCAAAGAAAACAAATGTGCCAACATAGAAGTAATCAGGAAGAGGCAATCTCTCAAAAAATCCTCAGGATCTCTGTGGATTGCCTCTGAAAGGAGGTAGATAGTAGACAAGTACTGTAGGAGAATTGATAAAGCAAGATGAAGGTGGAAACAGAGGAGGGGAACGAACATGAGCACAATCGATTTCATAGTCAAGAAACGGACATTCAGCCTGATGGTAGGCTAAGGCAAACTGTTCCAAAGCTCTTGGAAGGCGAGACATTCTGGCAACTTCAACCATTTGAGAAGCAAACTGCTCAGCATGAACCCTTATATACAGGGAAGGGAAGAAAAACAAATACTGAGAGGAGGAGAGATCATGTAACAAAGAAGGATGGAGATCATATGAAATTGGGGAAATGGATAAAATAGAACACACCTGAGAAATCATGTCTAAAAAAGCCACATTAAGCCTAGCTGATTCCACAATAGTGGCATGGGAAGAATCAAATAGAGGGAGTCACATGTGTTAGGAGAGTGTGTTGCAGTCTTAGTGGTGGAGGGGTGTCGCATGATGATTTGTATGCGAGATGAATTTGAATCAGCCATGGGAGCTCAAGGCTTGTGGCATGCAAAAAAACGTTTTGCATATAGAGGGCAGCACAGAACAAGAATAGCTATTTATGTGAGTGGAGTTAATGTACCATATCAGAAATAGGAGTTATAATAAAGGGTAATGATCCATATCATTACATTTCCTAGTCTTCTTATACCATAACACTAACTACATGTTTTTTTATCAATAAAGTTCATGTACTGTTCGTATTTTCATGCATCACATGCTAGTAGAATGAATAACAGACTTATGTTACATGTAAAAACAACTGGCAGAAAAGTCACTTTACTTTCTTTTATGTAAAAGAAAGTATTATTTTCCATTTCATATGCTGGGATGCTGTAAAAAAATTACTACATAAACCTCTATAAATAAAGTATTAAAAATATATACATTGTATTCCAAATTTTACAATATGAAAAAAATAGCATTTATATATTTCTTATAAAATTAAAGAAAAACTGTTAAGACCTTTTTTGAGCTGCTGAAGATTTTCTTTGAACGCATAGCTGGTTGATTAACTTTCAATTGCATAGATTCTTTTGGAAAACTCTGGCCAAAATTGTGTAACTTAGTTGTATTTACACTTTCTGAAACACTCTGGTCAAAGGTGTCTTGAATGGTAATATCTTGAAGATTATTTGAAACACCCTGACTAAAAGTCATGAGTTTGGGTTTATCTTGAAAATTCCCAGAGGTATCTCTTATGAGAAATTCTTCTTGAGGTAAGCTACTTGTAATAGTTTCAGAAACTTTGCTGTTCTTGGTTGTTTCATCTCTGCAGTCACCTGATGAAGCCTTCACGTCCAAGGAATGATGCGGTTCACAAGTTATTATTACCGGTTTTACATGTTTTTGAGAATAAGTATGAATAACTGGGGGCACTTGTTTCAATTTTGAATTTACAGAAGTTTCATTACACGTAAACATAATCAACTGGTTGTCTTGAGAGTCAAAGGTTGAAGGAGGTATGTCAATGTTCTGGTCAAAAATACCACCCAAGTAATTTTTGCCCATTCTCACTGATTTTCTCTTTATAACCAAATCCTCTTTAAGAAAGTTGTCAAAATCATCATTTTCTGAGATGTTTTCACACACATTAAAAGAAGCACTGTCATGTGGTATATTTGTGGTGAGATCTGGTTGAATATTTTCTGTTGTTGCTTTGGGAACAAGGGTAGTCACATTTTGATGCATTAATATATTTGTATCATCAAAGTTCTTAACAGAGATTATTTTTTTGGTAGTATTTCCAAGGGAAAGTGCATCAAGTTTTAAATTTCCACCTTCTAAATTACACTGGGGTTTTAGGGTTAAAAATTCATTTGTTTTGAATAAAGATCCATAAGTTTTCAAACCACGATCACTACTCTTAAAAAATTTTTTTGGTCTTGTTTTATTACTTTCTACTTCGGTCACATTAGAATTTACAGGACATAAATTACGTGATGCTGAATGTAATGCAATTTTGGAACTAAAAACAGATGATGAAAAATGTGGTTCTTTGCTGAAGCTAAAAGGATCAATTTCTCCACTTGTTCCAGTTGATTCTATTCTAGGTTTTTTTAAGATATTAAAATCTTCAATGGGACTATCAGAATGTCCATTTAACTGAGACTTCCGGAGTGAGGTAAATGATGTCATTCCCCACCGTCTAACTGATGTCATTGACACTTTTGCTGTTGAAGGTTTGTTACAACTGTCAGATAAAAGCTGGTCAAACTTTATGCTAGATTTGCACTCCTGTTTTTGGCTATACGTTTTAGTGTCCAGTCTTGACATCTTGAGATCTTTAAAATCTGAAATTTATAAATGATTCTGTAAAACATTTTCAACAGCTCATTCTAATGCAACTAAAGAAAGTTTGAGTTTAAAATAAAAGAACAATACACCAAAATTATAGATAGAGCTTGGTCAGAAATCAAATGATTCTTAGCAATACAGTAACAAAGAGAAATTTTCTTTGCATAATGAAGGAATAGTTAACTAATTGCACTTTTCAGCATAAGAACATCATGGTATGAGAAATAAAAGTGAGGTAACTCTGAAACAAAACCTATGATATCTCTATAAATAACTCAGTGTGACTGCTTCAAAATCATTTACATGTGGATATGCAGAAGCGTGAGGTAGAAGGCTAGTGGCAAGTACTGAAAATATGTGCCAATAGAAGGCAGTACTAATTGATAAAAGCTATTTTGTGAGGAGAGGTAAGATATAGTATCAAAATTAGACACTTTAAGTAGTAAAATTATCATGTCATGACATATAGAAACTTAAGAGGTTTTTTAAGAATTATAAGAATTAATTGACTACAGAAAAAACAAAAAAGTAAAAAAACAACAACAGTAAATTATCCATTATACTGATGAGTATAAACAGTTACATGTTACT
Source organism: Limulus polyphemus (assembly GCF_000517525.1). Lineage (NCBI taxonomy): Eukaryota > Metazoa > Arthropoda > Merostomata > Xiphosura > Limulidae > Limulus > Limulus polyphemus. The sequence continues at coordinate 32,732 of NW_013667819.1, read as the reverse complement.
CTTACAAATTATAAAATGTATTGCAATAAATATGGAGCAAAGAAAGTTACCATTCAGAGCATTTATTAAAAAATACATTTACAATCAAGATTACATGAACAAATATGGCATCTATATAAATGGATAAGGTAGTTACTGCTAGGAACATTACATCTTACATCCATGTTTATACCACAAAGTAAAAGACAAATTCTTTAACCACAGCAATTTTCTAAGTACAATTCATCAATTTCATAACAAAAAAAAGAACAAAGGATATATTGATAATAAATTTAGAGTAAAATAAAAGGTTATCATAATAAATAAGTTTAATAAGTTATATAAAAATAATATACAGTGTAGAATAAAAGTATTTACCTTAACCAAGATGATAATTTAGGTTGATTTTAGAACTGCTTAGCAGTATGGATGTCCAAATTCAAAGATGTAAAAATATTCTCGAATTGAAACCCAACCTATCAATATAAAATAAAATTAGAAATAACCTAACAAGTGCATGTTTCCTGTATGAACTTAGAATGTTTCATTATGTTAAAATATATTATATTTACTACAAAACTAACATTCATTCTATTATCCTATAAAAAAATTAAAATTAGGACAAGAATTAGTTTCTCGTTAGTTCCAACCTATTGATTTGTGAAGATTAAAACATATTAATGTCACAATGATAGTATCTTAGCAAATGTAGCAGTGCTTGTAATATGAAAATTATGGTTATTTATTTAACATTATTAATTTTCTTTTCAGAATTGCATACTATCAACTATGAATACTTATTAATAAATGTATATTCTTCACATTACAACATCATAACAAGAGTATCTACAATTTTGACATGACAGAAAACAATTTGTTTGTACAGATAACCACTGAAATTTTAAAATCATCAGTAATTAAGCTATATTGTGAATGAGGTATATATATTTCAGTACAAAAAACATTTCTGCAATACAATGTCAATCTATTAAATACTTTTATGATAAAGTTATTAAGCAAGTGGTGTTTATTTCTGGGTATAGTGACTGACTCATTAGTATATATACAGTTGCCTTGAGCTACTATTCTTGTACTGAGGACATAAATACAGACCGTATGACAGTTCATAGCAATTCAGCCTCTAATATTTTCAGTTACCACCAGAGTAAATGTAATTTTCCAGGCTAACAAAAATCAGGAATTTAAGAAACCTACCATCACTTAGACTTTAACCCATAACCTTTAATTCACACTATTGCTATGAGACTGAGACTTCACTAAATGAGCTCATTATGACTGAAGCTCTCATCCTGATTGTTACAATAAAAAAAAGGGGGTAAGATAACTCCCACCAAACTAGACTCATTCAAGCCCAGGGTTCCCTCCTTCAAAAACAATAAATCTGAATAAATCCTGTTGACCTTATTTACCAAGAAAAATACATACAGTTAAGCACATAAACAAGTCCAAACTTTAAAAGTAAAACATGTCACTTACAAAAATAAACAATGTACACAAGAATATGCAGGGAGATAGAGACCATTTGGCCTATTGATGTTGTCCCTCATTTATATTAACCAACCAAAATAATAAAACCATAATAGGTGCACATGTAAGCCTTCACATCTATGTACTTATCCACTGAAAATTTAAACTATTTCTAAGACCACCCACTCATGACATCACCAGAAAAACCAGCTTACATGTAGAAACCTAACTAAAATAATAATTTTCTGGCAAAGCAAGTATGCAATTAGAACCAAATAAATAAATAAATTTGTGATAGAAAAAGTCTGCATCTGGATTTCCATGGCTTAAAATTGACATTTTCCTTACCTGAAAATGCATTTCAGATATATACTTACTTCTCTGCACAACAAAGAGCTATTACTTTGTACTATTGCTGAGAAGATTTTTGTACTTATCATAAGCTTTGCACAAAACTTTCACCCCTACATATATTAATGTGGACTGCATCAGCCTATGATGTAATCATCATTAGACTATAGCCCTCTACCAATAGAAGGGCAACACATTTTCCATGTGTAGTAATCCTCATAAGCACTAGAGTTTGAACAACTGCCAACTCTTGATGTGGCAAAAGAAATACATCAGAAGTGGGTAAGAAGGATGGGAGGTAGTACAAAAATGTATCTATCTGAAATACATTTTCAGGTAAGGAAAATGTTAATTTCATAAATGTTTACTCATTTTTCTGCACACAAAGAGCAAAAATCAAACAATGATAAGATGGTGGAGGGGCAAGTGTAGATAAGGACATTTAAAACAGGATCTCCTTTCTGAAATCACAGCATAAAAAAAAGGGAAAACTCACTGAACATGTCATCCACTAAGGGGGGTAGCCTAGTGGGGCATCACTCAGTGAGAGACCATATAATTCTTGTGCAGGGAATACTCTTTGCTCATTAAAGGTGATAGAGCAAAAAGGTACTGTGAAAAAAGTATTCTGCAGTGATAAAGTGTTGCATTGTTGGGCTGTATGGAGGATTGCTTAACTGGCTGAAATATCCCATGCAGTTGACAAAACATGTATGTACAGTGTGGCTATGGTGGTACAGTAGTGGAAAAATTCTTAAAAGAAATAATCAGATACAGAATGGGATCATCCCAGACCCACATCCATGAGAACACAAGATCTATTCAGCTGGTCTAACCATTTGGAATGGTCTGATTCTGATTGAAAGGGTGGCATGCACTATACTTCCACATAAACAGCCTAATCCTACTTCCCATTGAAGAGTACAACAACTAATTCTCATATATGTGAAATTATGCTGACCAGAACGTGAACTCTCCATAGTGATCTCCTCGGGCTTGGTAATGGGGAAGTAACGATACTACAGTTACTCCATAGATGGAAATTCCCATATAGCAAAGTGACAGAGAGGGTCTCAGACCAAAGAGAAATAATCATATCTACATAAAGTCCTCAAACTGATAAACTATACAACAAGTTACTACAAGAAAGAACAGTAGGTGTCAACCAGGTATGAGGGTAGGCACACACCTGATGCTGTTGTTCTTGTTTTCCCTAGAATAAGGCTTGGAAGAAAAATTTGTGTGTGTGTATATATACATATATACACTGTTGAAGCAGTCTTCTGAAATACCCTATCTCAACAACAGGCACTCAGCAAGGGCAGATGGGTGTAACACTTGTTGTTATGTTCCACTCTTTACAGAATTCAGGAGAGAGAAGTATTCCCTGTGAGACAACACTTGCCATGTGGTGGTTTCCACCATTTCCATAAGGAAGATATAGAGAAACAATAAGGTAGTTGATAGACCTGCAAGAGAAAGAAAGAAAGAAGTAGCAACTCACCAGTGTAGAACCGCTGTGAGGATTGGAGAATGGCAACTGGAGGAGGAAGAAAACCAGGAGTAGGTGAAACTGCAATCTAGGGTAAGTAATGTGATATGAAAGTATTGAAGGTTGTCTACATACCCACCTGCACGACCTCAGCCAGGTGACAGCAATGGCTAGAGGTAACAGAAGCCACAAGATGATGAACTTGATGGAAGGAGACAAAAAAGATGAAAAGTGTCATCAGCCATAAAAGAATACATTTGTCAGATGAGATGTATAATCCAACCAGTCAAGGTGAACTATAAGTTACTAGAGGAGAAGGTATCATACGGAAAGAAAGGTGATTGTTGATTGTCATGGAAGAGGGAAGTACAAGTGAGATAAAAACAAAAAGCCCATACAGGACAAAGAAGATCAATGGAGGTCAGAGTGACTGTACAGGGAAGAATGGAGAAGTTTGATTGGAAGAAATATCTGATCCTCCTCCTGAGTAACCCAAGTTAAAGGAAGGAAGGAGTGGTCAGGTACTAATATGAACCTGTCTCCGTGGTAAAGAATGCTGATGTGCATGGTAAAAATACTAAAGTGACAGTTCCTGCAAACAAAAAGAAATATGTTCTAGAAGAAAGATGGTTTAAACAAGACATGTGAGAGCCCTAAGAACTAAACAGAGGTTCCAACAGTCTAAAAATTTTGTTTTCAAACACTGATATTCATCATTCTTGAAATAACATAATACTTAACTCATCTTTTCAGTTTGCTCTCTACAAAATACTATCCAAAATATGTCAAACTATTTAAATTTAAAGTAATAAATTTCAATGTCTCCTTTGATATTAAAACATACAATAATTAAAAATGCAACTAGCTCACATTACACTTATTTTGACAGAGTTCGTGTTAGTTTTGAATCACATATTGATTAAAACAAGTTTTGTAAATTAAGCTAAGTGTAAAAAAAATAAATTAATATCTAGCAAAGTATCAATCTTTTAGGGAATAGTTGATCCAAGAAAGGGCAGCACTTTACAAAATCATTCAGAAATATCTGGAGGGATAGACCAACACATTCAAAATTATAAGTTTGACATTTGCTTTGTTATGATTCAGCAACCCACTGAATTTAATCATAACTGAAATTTCAAATTAGACAATGTGAGATGGTTTTATCATTAAACATTCTAGTTATTCATCAGCAACTTAATTTTTGTACAAAATCTTAGATGTTATTAACAGGAAAACTGAGAAATTAAAGGAAAAACAATTCACAATTTCTTTCTTGTAACAGCATTTTTTTGAAATCATATTTGATGTTTTCCATAAGATGACAAGGCTTTTCTGATGGTTTGTCATTCATCTTCTCTAATTTCAAGGGCTGTATTAAGGTCATTCAGAACTATGAGTGACATGGTTATTTCTTTACGGCTGATCAAGGTCACCTCTCACTAGAGGTGGTTTGATTAACTCGAGTACCTATGATCATTGAGTAATATCATGTAATGTCATAAATATAATCAACTGATGTTTCCAATTATTACTGGTTTTGATTATTCCAACTATCAAATACTCAAAATTTTGATTGTATTGATCAATATCATGAACATAATCAACTAATCAAAGTTAGTGTTTCCAACTGCTAACATTTTTGATAATTCCAATTATCCAGTGACTGAAATATTGCCATTATGATTTTTTCTTTAATACTTTTTATTAATTCAAGTTTGATCAATTTAGTTTATTAGTATCAGAACATACAAAATAATAAATGAATCAAAATTAAGGTTTCTGATTGTTTTCATTTATTCCACATATTTAAGTAATCAAGGGTTTGTCATAATGTTTGTTATCAAGCTCGAAGTTACAAATTAGGCTACCTCTGATCTGCCCACCACACATATCAAAACCAAATTTCGGTATTTTTTTATCCAACCCATGTTAAAATAACTGTTTTTTTTTTTTTATAGCCATCTCATGTTAGAATAATCAACTGGTTGAATGGATTAATTAATGAGACTGTCCATTAATAACCCTGCTCTACCTCTCTCTCTGGCTTTGTAAATACATAGGTAAAAGCAAATGGAACTAAAGATGCAACACAAATTTAGAACTGTTTGGAATTAAACATTTAAATAACACTGTGTCTGATAGACACTTGATTTGTACTTTTTGACTTTTTCATATTTTATCCTAGAATTAAAAAATTTGTCAAAATGCCAATTTTTCTTTTGGTTTTTTTTTTCTAAGAAAATGCCATTTTTATGACAAAAGTTTTGTGAAAATATTGTTTATTCTTCAAATTTTGTAAAATTATCAGAGAATGGTACAAATTGGCACTAGACGAAACCCTTCAATATCAAATTACAAATATTATGAAACCAATATTGTGGAGATTAATATAAAATGTTAACCTACATTTTATTTATGAATATTTATAAACAAAATTTAAATTATTAATGTTTTATAAATTTATCTGAAAAAACTAGCTTAACAATTACACTATCATTTACCTACCTCGTAGTCTAACTAATTAAAAATTCATCACTACATACTTTTGCTAACTCCATACAAGAATGTATGGCAAGCCCACTTAACAATGTTGGCAGATCATATGTATGATATTAAGTATTTTAATACATAATACACCCTTAAATATAGAATTGTTATGAACTTCATAGTGAAAGTATGATAGAGTGTATGATAATATGTCAAACCCACCCTTATCTGCTTGAATCAGTGCTGATGAAGTACTATTGATATTTGCAAACTGCTTGACAATAACTGATACAGTATGATTTGGATTTAGTGAAGTGTAATTTTTCATTAATTTTACTTATGTCATAACAAATCAGAACTATGGTAAGGATTTTGTAATACTTTGTTATTTATTTGCATTCAGAAGAACTAGAGAATCAAAAACTTAAAGTCTTATTGATCCTGCATCAACAGAAAAAAAAACCTATATATATATATAAATGTTAATAAGAACTATTGGGTGATGAAACTTGAAGTGACAATACTTGAAAGTAGAAGAATGTATATGTCAACCACATTATATCTGCTATACCTACGGCATGTTACACACACACACACACACACATACATACTCATTCACTCATTACCACTGTCTTAAAACAAATGTCAATTGAGACTTAATTCTTAATCTTGCTAATCTGAGGTTAATCTTGACTATACAAATTGTGGCAACATCTACTACTGGCACTGGCATACAATAATGTATTTTGATATTATGACAAAATCTGAATAGTTACATGTTCATACAATATGTTTAATAGTTTCTTTGCAGAAATTTTGTTTTTAAGAAAGTGAAGTTTTATATTTCAAATCAATGGTCATTTTCTAGTCACATTAACAGTGTTTCAATGAACTTCACTTTTTCTGCAGTAAGAACTGCCACTACATAAATAGCATTAACGTTTTAGCTTACTAGTAATGTTAAGTGCGCTTTGTAACATGCAAGATATCCAAAAATTGCAAAAATGTAACTAATATAGGAAGTTGTCAGTAGCACAATTATGGGTGCGATTTTTACATAATAATGTAATAAAACATGAAACACTTCTGCTAGTACTACACTTAAGCCTTAACCTCGCTTAACTAGTATTAGTAGCAAGTCATAAAAGTTATAACAATAGAACTACTACTAGTACTAAACTATCGTGTAACACTAAAGAATACTGAAAAATCACCACTGTAGTGCGCAATAAGCGTACCCTAATGTTATTAATACTAGTCTAAAGTACAGTATACTGTACTACAGGAATGATAAGATTTTTAAAAAGATGATTTCAATTTTACTAGACTTAGAAAGTAGACTTACCAAAACAACCACACTACAAACAGCATAGCCTGTAAAACGTAAATTTTCATTATATACTCGTTAACTGAATTACATTTAATCCCATATACAAGCTCATTAACACAATAAAATTCAACACGTCGCAAGGCACAAACACACCATCTTAAAAATTTATAAAATGATTATCCCATACTTAGGCTACCATAGAAACCTTAACAACGTTGTCTCGCTCATTACTTAAACTCAAGGTAGCACCACCATACCTGGGGCAAATGTTTATTTTCGTATTTTGGAGTTTATCTTTGTGAATATAGAATACATTATTAGCATAAAACAACCCTTGCAAGAACCATTTCTAAATATTCAAAACAAGGAAATTAATTATTCTATGTTGCTTCGATGCTTGCAAATATATTTTGAACATAATAGTTTTATTTATTTCTTGCTACCACGCTTTGCGAAATATTAACAAGAGAAAATCAAAAAGTGCAAGACTCACATAAAGCAAAATGGTTATATATAAACGCTATATTTAAGAATATATCAATTTTAAAAATGTTATTCTGTTTTGTAAAGTTCTAATATGAAATAATTGCATATGCTTAAAGAACAGCCACAGTTGTTTTATATATCTTAAATTTAATTAACTTTTATTTAATCCATTCAAATTAAATCAGAAAAATTAATATAAGTGAACCGGCCTGTACGCAGAATGTTTGAATGAAGGGTTTTAATTTGTGAGATAAAAAGCCAACACATATTTTTCAAAGCACAGTTAAAATTAAATATATTGCTTACTAACTGCAGAATGTATTCAGAAATAAACTTAGAAATTTAATCATGGGTTAATCCATTAAGTCCGACCCATTCCACCCTCTGTACTATTTTAACAAAAGTCATATCAGAAGAAAATTATGTAGCGGAATCGCTCAAAATCTGTTCAATTCAACTGGACTTTTTTGGTTTAGTTCTACTAGGAAATCTTGATGTAACAAAAAACATATTCGATATCATACTGTTTTAGACCTCAGAAGATCATTTCTGAGAGAATGAAAGCTGTGAGACTCAAAACAATCTAGTAGATAATTGACTGTGATTCTGTCTGTGCAATCATGTATTCGGTGTTTTCTTTTTGTATCATAATAAACATTGTTTTTGTTTCATTTTTCACAAACAAGAAAACTCAGTCAGGTTTTCAAATACAAACTATTCTGCATATTTTGTAGTCGACCCTCTGTTACTCTGTCTATCTGATACTTGTGTGGAATTCACGTGTGAATGACCATTCAGGTAAAACTAATTTATTCTTAGACTAATGAATAGCTCCACTTAACAACAGGAGGTTTAGTCAAGATACAAGGTAATATTCTATCCCTGAGTAAATGAGTCGTGAGAATGAATGAAATAACAAAGATGAACTAAATTGAAACACATAACACAAACACTGTGTCTATGTGTGTACTTGCTTATATTTACATGGGACAATAACTTTTACTGGATCTTCTATCTTCTTCTGGTAAGGGTGAATCCATTTACCAGACTATCCAAATCCAGCATTCCTTACTTCATAAGAAACGCTGCATTTACCCAGAGTGCTAAGCACTACCCAAGTATACAGCTATTCTCATTCAAACACAACTGAAGATGTAACCCGAGATATCACCTGAACAACCACTGAAGAACACTGCTATAAACATCCTTGCACAATTTTCAGTACTGCAGTAATATCACCCACGGACAGAACAGATATTATCTACATAAAAATAACAAAGGAACAATCAGTGAGGGTATCCTTGTGTTTTGCTTAGGCCGTTGAAAGGTATGCGTTAATATGTACATAGTGCAGATCATCCACACAAATGATCAAGCTTTCGATGGTATTCTTCTTACAAGTCTTGAGATCGGCAAAGTTATGAATAGTCGTCCCTAATGTTCAACATTAATATCAGTGTTATTTTTGTTTCATTTTATTTTCCTTTAACCCTCAAATTACCAACTTGTTTTTATATGTTCGCTAAAGGTAAGATCCACATATTGAACCATATTAAGTAATTTTTAAATAAAGAACTGACCGATAAATATTTAGTGAACTGTCTTATTCTCCGTGTAAAATTAGTAACTAGTGAGATTAATTGCAATATTGAGGGTTGTTTATGTGATTCATTTTCATATATTATTATGGACCTTTCAATTAACAAAGTTGTTATTGTAATTTTGTTAATACAAAGCTGCACAATGGGATATCTGCACTCTATCCACCACAAGAAACGGAACCCCCGTATTTTTGCATTGTAAGTCCTTTAACTTACCGCTAACCCACCTTGGAGAAGGGGGGCGACTTAACAAAGCAACTGACTCAGAATCAATTTAGTGCATAAATAGTCTGGAAAAATGTGTTTCAAAAAAGAGGTGGGATCCTCATTTACAATTATGTAGTTAATTTTACCAAGAGTGTGTAACATATAGTACACTGATTGATCAGCAGTAAGTAACAACGTCAATATCCGGGGTTCGATTCCCCGCATTGGACAGAGCGGAGGCCGCCCACTCTGTAGTTTTACTCAGGAAAAACACGTAACTTTAGCACTTTTAAAAGATCCACACTTCACGTATATATTCTGGGGGAGACAGTTTAATAATCACTAAAATATCTATTCATATTGTTGCGTCAGCGAGGTCACGTGACTAGTATCACGCCACCTCTTTCTAGAAATATCCTGTTCCTTCAAGAATGCCCTAGCATTTACTAGATATGCGTTAGTCTTGTATATATAAGACGTTCACAACGTGACGGAACAAGAGACAATGAGTAATTGAACTGCAGTCAGAGAGTGTGTAATTGAACTGAGTATTGTCGAGCACGTGAGACGTTCTTTGAGAATTATAGCGTTGTTGAAA